>NC_058090.1:93917653-94058818 GCF_014858855.1 Bufo gargarizans | reverse complement strand
ATGCCCATGTGTATTTGATGGGCACAGTTTCTATCTACGTGGAAATGATCATGTTCGGATCCGGCGCTGGTCCAGTTGGAGCGCTGATTTATGCTGTAATGTCTTGTGTATTATAAAAACAATAAAAACAGAATTGACAAAAACAATACAAAACTGAATTTATCATGGAAAAGACTTTACCTATGTATTATTGATGATCTCCAAAATGTCAAAAAAAAATTCTCTCTCCCCACAGGTCTCTGCTCCACTCACCCCCAATGCTGCTGCAAACTGAACTAATGAGGAAGTAAACAGGTACGGGAACATACAGTAAATCTGGCTACACACGGGGACATACAAGATATCTGCAGAGGTGGGAATGTGGGAGATTATTTGCAGTCTTGCATTCAGTGTCCATGTCGGTCTCTCTCTGGTGATTTTCGACTCCCAGTGTCATGCACACGTCCATACACTAGCAGGGAATTACGTCTCTGCCCCAGCTATAAAATGGGGCTTAGGTAGGAATTTGTAAAGTAATTACTGCTCCAAGAGTCTTTAGAGGCTAACCTCAGCCCATAGACGGGTTTTCTTCTTAGGCCTGATGCACATGACCGTGCCGTTTTTTTGCGCAAACCGCGGATCTGCAAAAAACAGAAGCCGCCCTTGTGCCTTCTGCAATTTGCGGAACGGAACGGGCGGCCCATTGTGGAAATGCCTATTCTTGTCCGCAAAACGGACAAGAATAGGACACGCAATTTTTTTTTTTTTGCTGGGCCACGGAACGGAGCAACAGATGCAGACAGCACACAGAGTGCTGTCTGCATATTTTGCGGCCCCACTCAAGTGAATGGGTCCGCACCCGAGCCGCAAAAAATGCAGCTCGGATGCGGACCACAAAAACGGTTGTGTGCACGAGGCCTTAGTCGGCGGTCAGCTACGGGACGGGGAGACCCCAGCTTCCTAAATGTGAACCACAAAAGGTTTAGCACAGGATCCTCAACCCCCGCTTTGTAGTAACTACTGGTATTGTCTATAGCAGGAATGCTCAACTTGTGGCCCTCCAGCTGTTGCAAAACTACAACTCCCAGCATGCCTGGACAGCCTACAGCTATTAGGGCATGCTGGGACTTGTAGTTTTGCAAGGGCCGCTGGTTGAGCATCCCCGGTGTATAGAGTTTTCCACAGTGCCGTTAGTCACACAGATCACCTAGAAAGGGAAGGTCCCCATAATTAAATAGAGACCCCCATCTAATAGATACTCACTTTCAGCAGGATTGTCCAACCGTTTAACGTATATGGGGGTCTCCTAATTCTCCCCCAGTGGCAATGTCAAACAGAGCTGTCTGTAGACAGTCATTTGCATGGGTGCCATGCTGGGTACAAATTACACCGCTGCTCTGCTACTTCGCCAAGAATACCCCGACAGCCAAAGACTGCTGGGAGTTAGAGGGTAGGTCCACATACAGCGGAGAAATCTGCTGCAGATCTGAGGCAAAATGCCGCAAAAAGCAGATGCATTACATAGGTCAGTGGATTTCACCCTCTTCATTGCAAAGGATGAAATCCGCAGTGGAGATGCACAGCATAAACTGCTGCCTTCAAATCCACACCGCAGGTCGGTTTCTACAAACTCCACCTGCTTTGCTGGTACTGTACACGTCTGCGGATTTTCTGCGCAAAAATCTGTGACAGCAAATCCCCAGAATCTCAGTCTAGAAACAGCTGAAAGGTCCCAGGTTGCGGACCACTAAGCGGGGCCCTACTTTACAGCAGCTGGAGGAGATTGGAAGTAGTCGGCCTGCGATGGAGATCCACCATCATGTCTTCTGAAGGAACTGGTTGTCGCCATCGAAAGGTAAGGCTGTCCGTAACATAGCAAAGTGAATTATGTCTCAGTGTATGTAAGATGGCTGCACCGTGGTCAGCCTCATTTCAAGTACAAAGCTCCAAACCAGATACTGCTGACGGACAAGAGCGGTGCTGTTTCGGGGAGGGAAAAGATCACGTTTTTATTCTCATTACGCAAATCACTTTTAATTTTCATATCTTCAAACAGAACTGGTTTTGGTGGATAAGTCTCAAATGCCAATAGGGACAGGGAGGATAGTGGAAGCTCTGTCGAGCCACTGAAAACGTTGAAATTTTAACACGTTTTCAACACCAGGTGGCGCTGCTAGAAACAGTCCAAAGAATAAAATGACACGAGGAGAGTGTCAACTTTCAGGTCACATTTTACTGGTAGAAAACAAACAAAAAAAAGTCTTCCTGAAACCGAATAATAACAAAGTTCTAAAACTATATACAAGTCCCCAGACAACTGCAGATGGTTTAAAGGGGTTTTCTTGGAGTTGTACATTTATAGGTCATCAGTATCACATGGGTAGGGGTCCGACTCCCAGCATCCTCAGCTTTTCCTGACCTGTCATGTAGTCCCATTTAAAGAGGTTCTGCAGTTATTTAAACTGATGTGCTATCCTCTGGATAGATCATCAGCATCTGATCAGCGGGGGTCCAACAATCGGGACCCCCGCCAACCAGCTGTTTGAGAAGGCCGTAGCGCCGCGGCCTCCTCAGTTTACTGCAGGACCAGTGACGTCACAACTAGTATCACTGGCCTGGGCGGGGCTAAGCTCCATCCAAGTGAACAGAGCTTTGCCCCGCCCAGGCCAGTGAAACTAGTCGTGATGTCACTGGGCCTGAGATAAATAGCGAGAAGGCCGCGGCGCTACTGCCTTTTCAAACAGCTGATCGGCGAGGGTCCCGGGTGTCAGACCTCCGCCGATCAGATGCTGATGATCTATCCAGAGGATAGACCATCAGTTTAAAATAACTGTAGAACCTCTTTAAGTGAATGACATTGAGCCGTTATACGAAGAATGGCCACTACACAAAGTCCAGCGCTGTGCCTGGTATACAGCGAAGAGGCTGCAGCGCCAACATCCAGTATCGATGTAACTCCTGGAAAACCCCTTTCATGAAATGTTATACACAAGTAATGACTGTACATAGTGACAGGTTATATTAACGTGAACATAACGCGTTGCTCCTGATAATATGGCCGCCTCTGGACTTCCGCATCAAGATGGAAAGGACATCTGCAAAAAGTCAGGACAGTGAAAGTGAGTTACTGGCGTTCAGCAGTGGCTGGTTCATGGAAGAGAGAAGGTAGAGGAAGATTAGGAGAGAGCAATACGAGGAGGAAGAAGGGCGAGAGGAGGAAAGGGGGAAGAGGAAGAAGGGCGAGAGGAGGAAAGGGGGAAGAGAGAAGGGCGAGAGGAGGAAAGGGGGAAGAGGAAGAAGGGCGAGAGGAGGAAAGGGGGAAGAGGAAGAAGGGCGAGAGGAGGAAAGGGGGAAGAGGAAGAAGGGCGAGAGGAGGAAAGGGGGAAGAGGAAGAAGGGCGACAGAGGAAAAAGGGCGAGAGGAGGAAAGCGGGAAGAGGAAAAAGGGCGAGAGGAGGAAAGAGGGAAGAGGAAGAAGGGCGAGAGGAGGAAAGGGGGAAGAGGAAGAAGGGCGAGAGGAGGAAAGAGGGAAGAGGAAGGGAAGAAGGCGAGAGGAGGGAAAGGGGGAAGAGGAAAAAGGTGCGATGAGTAGGCAAAGGGGAAGAGGAAAAAGGGCGACAGGGAGGAAAGGGGGAAGAGGAAGAAGGGCGGACAGGAGGAAGGGGGAAGTAGGAAGAGGGCGACAGGAGGAAAGGGGAAGAGGAAGAAGGGCGACAGGAGGAAAGGGGGAAGCGGAAAGAATGGCCAAGAGAAGGCAGGGTGATCAGGAATGGGAAGAGAAGGTATGGGAATAATGACAGTAACAGGAAAAGGAGAAAGATTAGAGGGGAAAAGGAAAAAAGGGGAGGAAGTAAAAGCAAGGAAATGGAAGAAAAGGAAGAGGATAAAATGTAGGAAGGAAAGCAGGGGACCTAAAAGGAAAAAAGAAAGTGCTGGAGAAGGGATGAAAGTGGACGGTCTCATTTGTAGGAGCAGCTGTACCTACATATTAATATGCTGGCAGTATTACAATGGAAACTGGTTGCCCCGAGAGCGGCTCTCGATTCTAGGTCATTAGAGAAGGGGGCATGCATTGTGACCCCCCACCTTTAATACAGCATAAGAACAGGGGGCGTCTTCATGGCACATCACTTACATAAACGTTTGCCTGTTTTAGGAGAAGGAAGAAGGTGGGTTCCCTGTTCTGTTTTTGAGGATGCCGGCCGGGTAGACGCCAGGTTTAGGAGGATTCTGGTTGGGGAACGTGCCTTGGCGTCTGTCTGATGAGAACCCGGCAGAACCCGTAGGCTGCTCACTCTGAGGCTCTGTCAAAGAATAACACACACAATCATTCATTCACTGCCTGAATGCTCATTTCCCAGCCTAAGGCATGCACATGACCGTGTTTTTTGCGGACTGGATGGGGACCCATTGATTTCAGAGGGGCCATAAAAGATTCGCACAGCACATCTATTCAACTGAAATGATCTAAAAAACAAAACAAAATGGCAGCATGCCCTCGGCCCATATCCGTGGTTTGTTTACAGTCATGCGCATGAGGCCTAAATCTAAGGACAAGAGATATCCAGTTCTATGTCACTAATGCACCAATGTGCATAACCCTTTATATGTCATGGTAACCCCCAGTAATTTATGGGATACCTCATGAGATGAGGATGTCTATAAGAACCATCACTAACTGCACCCGCTGGAAAGGGCACGTGGCGTGTCAGCGGCTCTTGGCCAACCAGCATCACCAAGAACAGGCCCAACAATATGGCTGACAGACATAGGCCCCCTGACAATGCTCCCACCATACGGCGTCATCACTAGCGTATTTCTCTTAGGGATGATCGGTCCAGCATTTTATAGATCCTCCATCTAATTATTGTTATAAAGCTTCAGCTAGTAACCAACAGGTTAAGACATGCAACAGATGAAGAAATACCAAGAGGTCCGATACCTGATTCAGATTCTTCTGCGCCACCGAACTGGGACTGCCATTGGGCCTGGGTGTACTGCTCTGTGAAGAAATACACGGGTGATTATTTATACGTCGCCCTCCTTTCCTCATACAGATGTCCTGTCCTCCTATTCAATCCCTAGCCACCCAGTGAGGGCCCATCACATGTGGAGGATTTTTTTTTATTGTTGCAATGTTCTCCAATGAAAAGCTTTTAGGTTTTTCCTTTTTTACTAAAACTTTATTTTACTTTTGTTTAACCATTTACTAGCACCACAAGGCAATCTCCTGAGCACTTCTATAATACTTTTGGATTGCTAATGCAGTATAGTATATTATACCGTCAGTGCTATCCTGACAGTCACCAGCAGGCTTCACCAGAGAGGAATATTGCAGGCAAGGCCTGGGTCTTCACTAGGTTCCCAGCCGCCATATTAGACTTTGGCAACTTCTTTCCTCTAAACCTCTTACATGCTGTGGGAGCTATTGGCTGCAGCAGCTAAAGGGTTAAACAGCCCAGATCAGCGCTCCGGCTGGTCTGTCCATAGGAACGCCAATTCGCAATCATCTGCTGAAATATCGGCAGGTGTAATACAGGCTTTAGACTAGACCACCGTAAAAAAGGCGTATTGGCACCAGATGGGAAAACCACGCCACAGTTGTTGCAGTGCGGGATACCTGGATTTCTGACTGCCGCTTGTCCTCCGAAGGGCCTTTGTTGCTTAGAGGGATCCAGATTAAGTCTGCCACCAGGAATTTGTGTATTCTGACCAAAACGCATATTGGGGCCTGTAAAACAAAAACGGGATTGGTTAGAAGAGGTGAAAGCACTAACTCTGCATACACGGGTCCCTGCATCTCTCAGAAAGCAGCCCCATGCAGTTAATTGAAAGTTATTATAAGGGTCCATTCACATGTCCGTATGAATGGTCCGGATCCGTTCTGCAATTATGCGGAACGGGTGCGGACCCATTCATTTTCAATGGGGACGGAAAAGATGCGGACAGTGTGCTGTCCTATTCTTGTCCTATTCTTGTGCACAGCGAATCCTCTATATAGTGCCAGCCATGTGCGGTGTCAGTGTTTTGCGGTCCGCAAAACACTATGGACGTCTGAATGGACCCTAAGCCACTGAATAAACTAAACATTGTGCCATTCCTCTGTTGTTCCTCCTGGAACGCCCCAACAATCATATAGACATCATAGAGGGAACGCCATCTATTAGCCAGGGAATAATAATGAGAGTTGTCACCTCTGGATTTTAAGGATTTGAGCTGCACTTTAACAGTATTGTTAATGCGAATCCAAGCCGTGCAAGTCACAGTGTCAGATACCTGAGAATCTGCTTGGGGCTTGTCCTGGAAGATTTGGATTAGAAAATCTCTGGCCAGGGAATCCCAAATTCGGATTGGAACCTGCTCCGTCGCCTGTAAATGATATAATTGCATATTGTAATTGGCACTCCATGTATAACCGTGACGGATAATGGCCCACAAATTGTCCAGTCTAAGGCCTCATGCACACAACCCCATTCACCTGAATGGGGCCGCAAAAGTTCTTCAAATTGCGAAATGCACATGGGCCGCATCAGCGTTTTGCATGTAGCCTAACAGGGGTGTATTACTAATACATATCAAAAACTTTGAGATACCTGAGAACCTGCCCGGGGCTTGTCCTTGGAGATTTGGATTGGAGAATCTGGGGCCAGGGAATCGCGAATTCATATTGGAACCTGCTCCAGCACCTGTAAACATTATAAATGTACATACATTGTAAGTGGCTCTCATGTATAGACACTATGGGGGAGGAATGACCGCTATTGTGATCATTGCTCCCCCATTCAGTTGTATTGACAGCAGCACATCCCTGATCACACAAGGGGAAGAACTGATAAATAGTCCACAAATTCTCCCGTCTAACAGGGGGGTATTACTAATTCAAATCAAAACCGTAACATACCCGAATATCCGCCCGGGGCTTGTCCTTGGAGATTTGGATTGGCCATTCTGGAGCCAGAGAATCGCAGATTCGGATTGGAGCCTGCTCCGGCGCCTGTAAAGATTATATATGTATATACATAGTAATTGGCTCTCCATGTATAACTGCACCTGAATTTCCAGCTCTTTACCCTCATCTGACCATACAGACATCATTTCTGCTCAGAAACCACACTTGCCAATACTATGGGGGAGAAATGACCACCATTGTGATCACTGCTCCCCTATTCAGTTGTATTAACTATCAGCAGCACATCCCTGATCACACAGGACGATGTGCTGCCAATATTCGTGCCCCTTTCATTTTGCAGGAACTGATAACCGGCCCACAAAGTGTCCTACTAGGGATGTATTACTAATAAAAATCAAAACTGTGAGATACCTGAATATCCGCCCGGGGCTTGTCCTGGGAGATTCGGATTGGCCATTCTTGGGGCAGGGAGTAGCGGATTCCGATTGGAACCTGGTCCGGAGCCTGTAAACATTATAAATGTACATACATTGTAATTGGCTCTCCATGACATGCCTGCATTTTCAGTTCTTTACCCCATCTGACCACACAGACATCATAGAGGGAGAAGCCCTGCTCAGAAATGTCACTGATGAATGCTTGTTTGCATCGACCTACTACACCGGCCAACACAATGTACATGATGTATTGCCTAAGAGGCCCCCACTGCACGAGCAGAATTAGCAGTAACCCGGAAGGGCGGAGCCCAGTGACTGATGCGGTATGCTTCCACAATGGCCAAACGAATCTATCGGAAAATGGAAACTTTGGATGCAGCCAGCCCTCGTCTCGATCCCTCTGGAATGACGAATAGAAAATCAGTCTGTCGGAAAGAGGACGTCTGAGACAGATAGATGCGAATCTGGATAGATTAAAGGCTTGGGCAGATAAGGTTTAACACTGACAAATGTAAGGTTATGCACATGGGAAGGAATAATGCAAGTCACCCGTACATACTAAAATGGTAAAACACTGGGTAACACTGACATGGAAAAGGACCTACAAATTTTAGTGAACAGCAAACTAAGCTGTAGAAACCAGTGTCAGGCAGCTGCTGCCAAGGCCAATAAGATAATGGGTTGCATCAAAAGGGGCATAGATGCCCATGATGAGAACAAAGTTCTACCACTTTACAAATCACTAGTCAGACCACACATGGAGTACTGTGTACAGTTCTGGGCTCCTGTGAACAAGGCAGACATAGCAGAGCTGGAGAGGGTACAGAGGAGGGCAACTAAAGTAATAACTGGAATGGGGGGGGGGGGGGGGACTACAGTACCCTAAAAGATTATCAAAATTAGGGTTATTCACTTTAGAAAAAAAAGACGACTGTGGGGAGATCCAATAACTATGTATAAATATATCAGGGGTCAGTACAGAGATCACTCCCATCATCTGCTCACGAGGATGAGACGGGGCAGGACAAAAGGAAGGGAGAATGATCTCTTCATTGAGATGGAATGCCGACACAACCTTTGGAAGGAAGGACTGGACAGGGTGAAGGACTACTTTGTCCTGGTGGAGGATAAGGAAGGGAGACCAACAGGAAAGAGCCGCTAGCTCCGACACCCTACTGATGGAAGTGATTGCCACCAAAAAGGCCACTTTGTAGAACAGGAAGCGAAGGGACAACTGCTGAAAAGGCTCAAATGGAGAGGACTGGAGAGCACTGAGCACCAGATTAAGGTCCCATGGATTCAATGTAAGACAGTAAAGGGGCGCAGCGCCACTCCCTGCAGAAAGGTCCGAACCGCAGAAAGCGAAGCCAAGTTTCGTTGAAAAAGAAAGGAAAGGGTTGAAAACTTGCCCTTTGAAGGAACTGAGAGCCATCCCAAGGTCCATGCCCAACTGCAGGAAAGAGGCAACGAGAACCGAATGGGAGACAACTGGTGGCGTTCGCACTAACTGAAGTAGGACTTCCAGGTCCGGTGATCGATCCGGGAGGATGACGGCTTCCTAGCACGAATCGTGGTCTGGAAAAACCGCATCCGAGAAACCCCGAGCCCTTAGTACGGCGGCTTCAACAGCCAAGCCGTTAAATGTAGAGACCCTAAATTCGGGTGGAAGATCTGTCCCTGCGACAAGAGGTCCTCCCAAGGGGAAGACGCCATGGTTCGTCGGCAAGGAGGGAAACTAGGGATGCATGCCATACTCTACATGGCCAGTCCGGGGCTGTGAGAATGACGGGCAGACCTTCGAACCTGATTTTTCGGAGAAGACTCTGAATGAGCGGAAGAGGAGGGAACACATAAGGAAACGTGATCCCGTGGACGCAGTTCACAAGGGCGTCCAACGCCCGAGGATCCTTGGACCTCGCCAAGAAGGTCTCTACCTTGCGGTTGAAGCGGGGGGCCATGAGATCCACATCCGGCTGACCCCATTGCTCACAGATTGCGAGAAAGACCTGTAGCCCACAATTCCAGAATATTGATCGGACGTTGGTGTTCCTCGCGGGACAAGGAGCCTTGGACCGAGAGATTGTCCAGAACTCCACCCCAGCCCCAGAGACTGGCATCCATCGTCAACCCTATCCAGCGGAGGGGAAGGAAGGGGTGGCCCGATGTCGGCATCGGAGAGGACAATCAGCCCAAAGGTCTCGGCGCGTCGAGGCAGGGAGACAGATGAGTCGATCCAGGGAGGCTGGTGAAATGGTCCCAAATGGTCAGAATGCACCGCTGAAGAGCCCTGGTATGGAAACGAGCATAGGGCACTGCTTCAAAGAAAGAGACCATGTGGCCCACAGCCCTCATGCACTGGCAAATGGGAAGAGGCAGAGGCCACAACGAAGAGGATCTGACGACAGAAAGGGGAGAGTTTGCCCAGGGGCAAGAATATGTTGGCCCGATTGGTGTCGAACAGCATGCCCGGAAACATCAGCTGCAGAGATGGATGAAGACATGACTTTGATAGGTTCAGAACCCATCCGAAGTGTTCCAGGGTGTCCCGGACGATGTGCAGGACCCTTGATCAGGATATCGTCCAAGTACGGAATTGCCACTATCCCCCTGGCATGAAGCAGAGCCATGACTGAGGCCAGAATCTTGGTAAAGACTCTGGGAGCTGTGGCACAACCGAATGGGAGGGCCACAAACTGGTAATGAAAAGGTCCCACTGCGAAGCAAAGCTATTTTTGGTGACCGACGCAGATGGGAACATGGAGGTCCTTGATGTCTATCGAGGACAGGTATTCCCCCGGGTCCATGAATGCAATGACAGAACACAGGGACTCCATCCGGAAGCGGCTGAGCCAAAGGAATCAGTTGAGGGCTTTGAGGTCTAGGATGGGACGGACCGTGGGGAGCGAAAAAAACGGGGCGGAGGTGGGAATCGGAACTCCGGTTTGTAACCCTCCGATATGACTTCTCGCACCCAGGCATCTGAGACGTGAGCTAGCCAGACATGCTGGACCAGATGAAGATGACCTCCCAATCGCCTGGGGGGTGCCAGAAACCACCTGTCATGCAGAGGAGGACTTGGAGGTATAGGGCTTGGAGCCCTGCTGGCGAGGACGCCAGGGAGGGCGAGGCTTAAAAGATGGTTTGCGCTTCTGCTCTGGGGCAGATTTGTCGGCTGGCCGCTTCAGGCTGGAGGAACTCCAAAGGGGCCGAAAAAAAGAGGTCTGCGCTTTTTAGACCTTTTGAAGCGAGTCCTGCTCTGCAGCAAATGGGTGCTTTTACCCCCTGTAGCATCAGAGATAATCTCATCCAGACACTTGCCGAAAAGTCTGCTACCTGAAAAGTGGAGGGATGTCAAGGCCCGTTTAGAACCATATTCCGCCGCCCAGCAAGATAGCCACACAATACGGCGAATAGCCACCAAAAGGGCTGAATAACGGGCCAAAAGAAAGAAGTTTTGCAAGTACAGAGGGCTTCCCTTCATCTCACCCCCTCAGGAGAGTTGACATGCAGCTGTTAACTCTATCCCCGCCTGGGGGGACAAGGCTTTGTGGGGGCCATCCTAGCAAGTAACCTAAGAAGGGGGAGGGGGGTTTGGAGTGTTCTGCCCCCCCCCCCCCCCCCCCCCCGGTTCCAGTCGGGTTACCACCTTCGGTGTGCAGCCCCTTAGGGAGGGACGCTACACCGGAACAGAGGGGACTTGTCATGATGACCCGCAGGCTGGCGGGATGCAGAGGCTTTAGGAACCTCTGGTCCTCCTTGTCTTCTGGAGACCGGAAAGAAGCAGCGGGCTTGGGGACCCCCTGGTCTCACGTCTCTCAGCAGACCTGCAAAGCAGGGAGGTCTGCCTCCTACGGACACTAAGCTAAAAACTGTTTTAGCTTAGTCCCTGTAGGAAGGGTATAGCTGGAGGGAGGAGCTCACACTTTTGTGCTTAGTGTCGCCTGCTAGTGGCAGCAGCTATACCCACGGTCAAGCCTGTGTCCCCCAATGATACGGATGAGAAATGGGTGTTTCACCTTCTGATGAGTGTTTTCGTTGCCAGGTGGCGGTTGGGACTTATACACACAATGTAGTCCTGTCCGATCGCCAAACAGTTTGGGTCGGATCTTCTACTGTTCCTCAATACCCACTTACAATTCCACAGGATTCTAACTCCCCAGGTAGGCCTCCTAGGTATTTTGAAGGAGATTGTAAGGAAAGGGGGCCGGGGGGCAATCTGATAGACTTTTCTTTCATTTTGTCCTTTTTTGTGCCCGTAAAATAGTAATAATGTCCTGGAAATCCACAGTCTCACTGGATTCAGCTCAAACAAATATGTTCCATTTTACAAAACCCAATATGCTAAGGGGAAATGACCTCAGAAGTTCCATAAAGTTTGATCACACTGGATTGATCTCGATATAACTGCTCTTTAATGACTCTTTTCTTGCACGCTGGTGAGTAGACCATGCAGCGAGACATTTCGAAGGCACAAGGTATGAATGAGTGTGAATGCTTGTCCTTTTATCTGTAGTTTACAAATTTTTGTTATTTCTCTTAACATAATGATATACATTGTAATTGGCTCTCCAAGTATAGACGTGCCTGCCTTTTCAGCCCTTTACCCCATCTGACCATACAGACATCAAAAAGAGAGAAGCCCTGCTCATTAACCACACTGGCTAATACTATGGGGGAGGAATGACCGCTATTGCGATCACTGCTCCCCCATTCATTTGTATTGACTATCAGCAGCACATCCCTGATCACACAGAAGGATTTGCTGCCAATATTCGTGCCCCTTTAATGCTACAGGAACTGATAACCGGCCCACAAATTGTCCCGTCTAACAGGGGTTTATTACGAATACAAATGAAAACTGTGAGATACCTGAATATCCGCCCTGGGCTTGTCCTGGGAGATTCGGATTAGCCATTCTGGGGTCAGGGAGTAGCGGATTCCGATTGGAACCTGCTCCGGAGCCTGTAAACATTATAAATGTACATACATTGTAAGTGGCTCTGATGTATAGACACACCGGCATTTTCAGTTCTTTACCCCCATCTGATCACACAGACATCATAGAGGGAGAAGCCCTGCTCAGAAACCTCACTGATGAATGCTTGTTTGCATCGACCTACTACACTGGCCAATACTATGGGGGAGGAATGACCACTATTGTGATCTTTGCTCCCCCATTCAGTTGTATTGACAGCAGCACATCCCTGATCACACAGAGGGAAGAACTGATAACTGGCACACAAATTGTCCCGTCTAACAGGGGGGTATTACTAATACAAATCAAAACTGTGAGATACCTGAATATCCGCCCTGGGCTTGTCCTTGGAGATTTGGATTGGCCATTCTGGAGCCAGGGAGTCGCGGATTCGGATTGGAGCCTGCCCCGGCGCCTGTAAAGATTATATATGTACATACATTGTAAGTGCTCTCCATGTATAACCGCACCTGAATTTTCAGCTCTTTACCACATCTGACCATACAGACATCATAACGGGAGAAGCCCTGCTAACAAACCTCACTGGCCAATACTAGGGGGGAGGAATGACCGCCATTGTGATCACTGCTCCCCCATTAGGCAGCACAACCCTGATCACACAGGGGGAAGAGCTGATAACGACCCACAAATTATCCAGTCTAAGGGTCTATTCACACATCCGTGTGTGTTTTGCGGATCCACGGATTCGTGGATCCGCAAAACACTGACATCAACGATGTGCGTTCCGCATTTTGCGGACCGCACATCGCCGCCACTCTCATAGAAAATGCCTTTTCTTGTACGCAATTGCGGACAAGAATAGGACATGTTCTATTTTTTTCGGGATCGGAATTGCAGATCCACAATTCCGGAACGAAATTACGGACGTGGGAATGGACCCTAACAGGGGTGCATTACTAATACAAATCAAAACTGTGAGATACCTGAATATCCGCCCTGGGCTTGTCCTTGGAGATTTGGATTGGCCATTCTGGAGCCAGGGAGTCGCGGATTCGGATTGGAGCCTGCTCCGGCGCCTGTAAACATTATATATGTACATACATTGTAATTGGCTCTCAATGTATAGACACACCGGCATTTTCAGCTCTTTACCCCATCTGACCACACAGACATCATAACGAGAGAAGTTAACAAACCTCACTGGCCAATACTATGGGGGAGGAATGACCGCCTTCGTGATCACTGCTCCCCCATTCAGCAGCACAACCCTGATCACACAGGGGGGAAGAACTGATAACGGCCCACAAATTGTCCAGTCTAACAGTGGGGTATTACTAATACAAATCAAAACTGTGAGATACCTGAATATCCACCCGGGGCTTGTCCTGGGAGATTTGGATTGGCCACTCTGGGACCAGGGACTCGCGGATTCGGATTGGAGCCTGCTCCGGCGCCTGTAAACATTATATATGTACATACATTGTAATTGGCTCTCCATGTATAGACGTGCCTGCATTTTCAGCCATTTTCTACATCTTACCATATAGACATCATAAAGGGAGATGCCCTGCTCAGACACCACACTGGCAAATACTATGGGGGAGGAATGACCGCTATTGTGATCATAGTGCCCCCACACAGGGGGAAGAACCGATAACTGGTCCACAAATTATCCCGTCTAACGAGGGGGTATTACTAATGCAAATAAAGACTGAGATACCTGAATATCCGCCCGGGGCTTGTCCTGGCGTACTTTGATTAGCTGTTTTGGGGCCAGGGAGTCGTGGATTTGTATTAGAACCTGCTCCGGAGCCTGTAAAATTAGTAATACATTTATTAAAAGGGTTTTACATTGTAGAGGGAAGAAAAGTACAAGGCCTATGACAGGTATATTCCAATGTCGGCCTGCTAAATTTACCATCCACTACTGTAATGTACCGATTCCAATTAATGGGTGGAAAAAGCAATCTAATGATTGCCTCTTTAAGTCCCCTAAGGGGCTAAATAACATTATTCACAAATCACACACATCTCTTTATGACTATTTAGTTACCCTGAGGTTTCTGAAGCTGTTGAACTAGTGGCCCCAGACCGGACACAAGCGCTTTCTGGGAGAAGGCCCCTTGCTGGGGCTGGGTCACGAACCCTGTGGAAGAAAAAGGGTATGAAATATTTATGTCTACATTACTGCGTCATCTGCCAGGCGTAACGAGATGCGTTTCTTCTTATGCCCAGACCAGATTGTTACCCAGTATACGTTCCCTTCATTACAGTATAATTACCTGCTGCTTCAAGTAAAGGTGCAATACTGCCGGACACTAGCGCCTTCTGGAAGTTGGTCAGTGGCAGAGGCTCGTTGACTGATTGTGCTGCAGAAAGGGTGTAAAGAGATCTAGATTACTGAAGGATCTGGAGATGGATCGACTAGGACACAGGATTTCCAATCAATTACAGGTCCTGCACCTTCTGCAAGGTATAGTGGGGCGCAATTGGGACTGTACTGGACTGTAACCCAGGATATGTACAACCAAGACTTATAGGGCATCTGTCATCACATAACAGCATAACAATCCAACATACTTTTTAGATGCTTTTTTCTCCATCTCGATGTGTGGCCCCATTCGAGAGACATTAGCATTTTTATTTTATGCATATTAGCTTCTTGGTGCAACATGGGCATTGCCCTTGCACCTAAAGCTCTATTCAGTTTCCCTGATGGCCAGCTCCGCTTTTCAGTGACCTGGTCAGCCAGTGTCGACATAAACATGTCTGGTCCTGAAGTATCGCCCTGCATGTTCTCTGCGATAGGCGCATGCACCGTACAGGAACTAATGGGGCATTATTAATTCTGGGGGGCACTAATGGGGGCATTATTAATTCTGGGGGGGCGCTAATGGGGGCATTATTAATTCTGGGGGGGGGGGCGCTAATGGGGGCATTATTAATTCTGGGGGGGGGCGCTAATGGGGGCATTATTAATTCTGGGGGCCGCTAATGGGGGCATTATTCATTCTGGGGGCCGCTAATGGGGGCATTATTCATTCTGGGGGCCGCTAAAGGGGGCATTATTAATTCTGGGGGCCGCTAATGGGGGCATTATTAGTTCTGGGGGGCCGCTAATGGGGGCATTATTAATTCTGGGGGGCACTAATGGGGGCATTATTAATTCTGGGGGGCACTAATGGGGGCATTATTAATTCTGGGGGGCGCTAATGGGGGCATTATCAATTCTGGGGGCCGCTAATGGGGGCATTATCAATTCTGGGGGCCGCTAATGGGGGCATTATTAATTCTGGGGGCCGCTAATGGGGGCATTATTAATTCTGGGGGCCGCTAATGGGGGCATTATTAATTCTGGGGGGCATTATTAATTCTGGGGGGCACTATTAATACTGGAAGCCACATTATCAGATAGCAACTTAACACCCCATGTTAAGCCTCGCCCTCACAATCACACCCCCTTTGGGTAACTTGGCTGGTATTTTTTGTTGGGAAAGGTGGCAACCCTATCCTTAATGCACCTGTCATCCATACTCTAGAATGACATCCATTTAACGGACATGTCACCAGAAAATCATGGACTATATCATGGCTGACTTATAGCGACTACACAGAGGCCAAAAATACGCTTTCTGACTACTGGAGCCCTATGGGTAGGTTTTGCATGTACGTCCAGAGCTTTACTGGCATACATGCCAAATGCTGGCTAAATCACAATGTGAACCCAGCCTTACTGAGTAGAACTTGCAGAGACAGGGTGACAGAGTTCAGCTATGATGTGGGGTGAAAAAGTAGAATAAAGAGATGAATAAGAGTTGCTTTTGAGTAGATTGGGGTGCTTTCACACAACCATATACATTTTGGAGTCTACAAAACCTGCAAATGATGGATGCGCTCCATGTGGCACCCGCATTATGTTGTGGACCCATTTTGCGGAAAAGTATAGGACAGGGATCAGCAACCTTCAGCTGCTGTGAAACTACAACTCCCATCTACAACAGCTGTTCTTGTAACTCCTACAGAAGAGAAAGGAGGATTCTGGGAGTTGTAGTTTCAGAATAGCTGGTGTGCCGGAGGCTGCTGATCCATGGTACAGGGCATGTTCTGTCTTTTGCGTAACGGATGTATGGGTGGGGAAAGCACACAGATGCAAAACGCGGCAATGAAGTCAATGGGTCCACTAAAATTTGGATGTCATACAGACCACATCGGTAATTTGCGGATCATACGGTTGTGTGAATGCACCCTTAATAGGATGTTACTGCTTCAGTTTGTGTATGCCTTTAAATCACCACATACTGACCTTGAGGTTGTGGAACTTTTGGGGCTTTACCAGACGCCCGTGCCTTCTTGGAGGTGGTCTTTGGCTGAGGCGGGTCGACTTTCTGTGCCGATGACACTGATAAAGAGATCTATGTTACAGGATTTGGAAGCATTTCAGCCCACAATGGGGGGGCTGCATTGTGACCCAGTGTATGTACAATCCAGACAATCACTTCTTTACTGCAGTTACCTGCAGGTTTTGGAACAGCTTTTGGAGCTGCCGGCGCAGGACTCCATAGGGGCGGCTTCTCAAAGCTGGTCGCTTGCTCCGGCTGCTTGACGGTCTCTGAAAGGTATAAAATAGCTACGTTACAGAACCTTCTGTGGGTCGTCAGACATAGCGGGTGACTCATCTTACAATGGGTTCCTGACCAGGCCTAATTCTGCCATGTGTCACTTGACCTGGTCATAACTTTGGAACGCTTTTACTTATCCAAGACATTCTGAGATAGTTTTTTCGTACCACATTATACTTTATGTTAATGGTAAATTTGAGACAATATGTTTTACCTTTATTTATTAAAATGTAAAATAAAAAAATACCCAAAATTTGGAAAAAATTCACTATTTTCTAAATTTGAATATCTCTGCTTTTAACAAATAGTTGACATTCAGCATACATCTACTTTATGTTACCATCCTTTTGTTTATTTTTTTTAGAATTTTAGCAGCAATTTTTGAAATTTTCAAGAAAATTTCAAAAATTAAAGGGGTTATCTGAGACTAACAAATGACCCTCAATATGCTGGGCCGCTCACACTGAATCTGCTTACTTGGCTCCCCGCGCCACCCCATCTTCCTGTGCGTGGATGAAAACATCTGGTGTCGGGGGTGAGCAGCCTCCCTATCATAGCGGGTGACACCATGTAGGCTTGTCCTCGTCTGTCATTGGCTGCTCCCCCCCCCCCCCCATAACAGATACTATCCATAAAAGACCCCATTTTAGAAACTACACCTCTCAAACTATTCTAAACTGATTTTCTAAATGGTCTTTAGGCGCCATGTTGCATTTGAAGAGACCGTGAGGTACCCCCACAGTGAAACCCCCCAGAAAGTGACATTTTGGAAACTACACCACCCTAGGAATTTTTAATGGGTGTAGCGAGCACTTTGACCCAACTGGCGTCTCATAGAATTTTAGCTGTGAAAATGAAAAATTACTTTCACAAAGGATAAAAGAAGAATATCACCTCAAAATGTGCTACTCATTTTCTCCTAAATACAGTAACACCCCAATTGTGGTCGTAAACTGCTGTTTGGGGATACGCCAGGGCTCAGAAGGGAAGGAACGGCATCTGTATTTTCTAATATGGGATTTGCTGAAATGGTTTTTAAGAGCCCTAACTTTTTCATTTTTTTGTTGACCTTGCTGTGTGAGGGCTTATTTTTTGCAGGACAGGCTGTAGTTTTTATTGGCACCATTTTAGGGTATATTTAGCTTTTTGGTTGCTTTTATTTTCATGTTTGGGAGGTGAGGTGGGCAAAAATTTTAATTTTGCCCCTTTTTTTTAACTTTTTATGAGGCTTACTGTGTGGTATTTATGATAAGATAACTTTATTGTTAACATTGATAAGATTATGGCAATACCAAATTTATATATTATTTTTTCATGTTTTATTACTTTTGCATAATAAAATCCCATTTAATAAACATCCATTATATTTTTCATCACCACATACTAACATCCATAACATTATTATTTTACTGCCAATGTAGATTTTTAAGGGCTTGCTTTTTGCAGGACTGTACTTTTTATTGGTACCATTTTCAGGTACATACATTTTTTGATAATTTGATAGTGTTTTTTTGGGAGGTGAGATGCCCAAAAAAATAAAAATAAAGATTTTTGGTGTAATTTTTTTATTCTTTTTACGGCATTCACTTGATGCAGTAGATTATGTGATTTTTATAGAGCCGGTCGTTACAGACTCAACAATATCAAATATGTCTATTTTCATATTTTACACAATAAGAGCATGTTTTTTTTTGGGGGGTGGATCATGATTTCCTGGCTATGGCCTTAAGTGAGGGCTTATTTTTTGTGGGATAAGGTGATGTTTTTATTATCATTTTGGGGTACATAAGACTTTTTGAGCACTTGATATTATGTATTTTAGGAAAAGAGGTGACAAAAAAAAATAGCTGTTGTGGCATGATGGGATAGATCATGTGATATTTTTATAGAGCCGGATGTGGCGATACCAAATATGTCTTTTTCTCTATTTTTAAATGACTTAATTGAGGAAAAGGGCTCTTTTTTACCATGTAAAACTTTTTTCTTGTTATATCTTGTATTATTTTTTTTACACTTTGTGTCCACCATAAGATCTAGGGGACATTTAACTTTTTTTTTTACACTATTGATTTTTCCAGCAACTGGGGCCGAATTGGGGGGGAATATACTCAGCTCCTGCACTGTGACCGCCGGGCCGGAGCAGCACATTACTTCCTTAGCTAAATACACAGAAGTCGTCCAGCGCGGTGTATACAGCGATCTAGAAGGCAGTGACACGGAGGAACAGTCCCTGTTTTCTCCATGGGGTGCCCTGCTGTCACCGACAGCGGGCCCCCTGCTCAGCAGTTGCACTACTCACGTGCAGCTGCGATCTCTAAATGGGCGTTCTAAAACGTCCATTCAGTAAGATTAATCCCGAATGCTCAGACGTTTATAGTCTATGGGTGGTCAGGAAGTGGTTAACACAAAACTGACCTACATGGACGTCGTCTGCAGGGTATAGTTCCTGCAAAATCCTGCAACTGGATGTCACTGTTGTCCTGCGCCATGGCCAATCACCATGGAAGCCCGGCTGCAACTGCCACGAATGGAGATAAGTCATACGCCGGAATTTTAACCACTTAGATGCTGTGGTAAATAGGGAGGGGGCTCTCTTAACCTCCCAGCAATCACGGCGTGCTGATGAATTGCTATGGCAGGTGGGGGACTAATTATTACCCCGTCAGAGACATTACCTAAGAATATTGTCCGTCAGTCTTTTGCTGGTAGGCATAATACACTGCAATACATATACTAGGCAGTGTATTATATCAGATTTAAAAAAAAATTGTTTAAAAATGTATGTAACAAAAAAGTACACATATACGATAATGCCATATATGTAACAAACTATCAAATTATATTATTTAACCAGCATGGTGACCACCATAAAAAATTTATCCCATTAAAAGTTATGGATCTCAGAATATGGAGAGTGTACAGAAGCCGTAACACGTAACAAACCTACACATATCTGATACTGTCAGAAACGTTCCGCTGAAAAATACAACCCGTCCTACCTCAAAAAGCTATACGCTGTCAAAAATACAAGTTATGACTCTTAGATTGGGACAAAGCAAAAAAAAAAAAAAAAGGGATTCTTAAGGGGTTAAAACAGGATTGAAGCCCATTATGCATGCAACCCAGAAAACCGCTTTATTACTATAGCATTACCTTGAGGTTTCTCAGCAGTCGGTTTAGGTGCGGTGACGTTCTTCTCGCCGGTCACTTTCTTAAACAGTTTAATATTCTCCAGTTCTGGAAATTGATGTTAGTGAAAGGGAAGTGAGGAACAGAATCAGACTACAAAATACTCGTAGTACTGAAATCAAGTGATTCGATTTATTTTCAGTGTATAACCACTGGGGGGGAGCAAATGGCCCCATCAGTGGAAAACCCCTGCCTATACACTCTACTAGGACATATGGCTTTGTCCTGCTTGTAATTCCCCCCATTACAATCAGAAATATCTGCTTCTACCCTGGCATACCTAAAAATGTCACGGCTGACCGTTTGTTTCAGTAGGACCCCTGTACTTGTACATTCTGGGTGTTGACTTTGGATCCATAGCCTCCGATCCATCAATATCTACCTAACCAACCTGTATAGTGACAGCTACATGAGGACATGATTAGATCCACATTAAGTTTTGAATGACTCCTGAAGGCTACAGTAGTGCACCCTCAGGCTGTGGACCCGAAACTACAAGTAATTGTAACCCTGTAATCAGAGGTCGCAATAACGCCTGTACAAGCGTCATAGACGCCTTTTCAGGCAATTTTACACTTTGAAAAAAGGCTAATGAGTATGAATACGCATTGAGGCTTTTCATGGTGTTAACCAGCGCACTGCACGCTGTGAATCTCATGGGCAGTACAGCAATACTGCTGTTACCCAAAACATCCAATAGCTGAGCTCCTTACTGGCAGGTGTAGGGTTGGCAGCAAGTAAGGAGCTTGTTATTAGAGAGGGAGGCTAATTTCGGCGGGCTACTTCTCCATGCCGCTTCAGAGTCCCTGACTGTGTAGGCTAACTAGTGGCTGGCAGAGGAAAGATCCATGAAGACGGGAGAGCTGCCCGTGAGGAGGCCAACTGATGTCTGGGGACAGCTGATAAGGAGCGCGGACGGACAGCACAGTACTGATCTTTGCTCTGCACCGGGGTAATGGGATCACTTAGAGTGCAGTGTGGAAGCATTCTTCTGACTGCTGAGCCAGATGCCGACATCATGATGCCAGACAAGAAGTCATCATACCTCTCGGGGTCTTGACACCGGAATGTAAAGTACGATGCTGAACTCTCCTGTGTTCTCCCTGTGTTAGGTGCTCAGCCAGAGCCTGCTGGTGCAGTGATCAGTGAGTCCAGAAGCTGAGCATCTGAGTCAGGACTCACTCATCATTGCACCAGCAGGCTCCAGCTTAGGTGCTCAGCAAGAGCCTATGGATTAACTGATCACTGCATTATATTTTAAATATGATGGAGAAAACATGAGTTTTTAAATTGCACAAGAGTCAGAAATGTAAAATTGTCTAAATCTGCCATTTATGTATAGAAGACAATTCTAGAGCAGACTGGTAACAGGTTCCTGCATAAATAGCACCCTGTTATTTAGGCCTATATGTTATATATATATTGATTAATTCAACTTTTCGTACTCCTCTTCAGCTGAAAATACTCCTCAAAAACAGTAAGGGTATTTTTACGCTTTCGGAAAAAAAATGTAGTGCGACCTCTGCCTGTAATAGATATATGTAAAAACTGTGCATTGAAGGGCCTCTCGTACATCTCTCCCAGCTCTCCTTTAAATGCACATTCGGTCTTAGTACCTTACCTGTACTTTTCATGGTTGTGGCAAATATGTTATCCTCTTTACGTTTCTTAAGCTGTAAAAATACCTAGAACACAAAATATAGATGGTTATACATGAGGGAAAGTGGAAGAAGTTGTACACAGCAGATCAGAGTGTAGAGAGGGGAGAAAGCATCTAAGGAAAGATTGCATAGAATGAAAGGAAAGCAGACAAAATGCTGCTTACAAATGTAGAGACAAAGCATAGCACCCATGATAGACTCTGCAAGGGAGCGAGGAGGGAAATCACATGGTCAGTATCAGTGAGGAATCATTCCAAAAACTAAGCTGTGCTGATAGATGATAGCTAGTGACGGCAGCAGCATCCTGGACACACAGATCTATCATGTATTACTGGGAGGGACACCCCCACATGATAAAAATCTAAAACCAGTAGTACATTAACATGGCCGTTGGGGTATCTCCATTTGGTTTGATCAGTAGCGGTATTGGTGCTTGGGCCCCCACCTATCATAAGTTCAGCTCAGCAATTGAAAGCCCTGCAAAATCCTATCAAGTGGTTGGTGGTGGAAGTGGAGGGGGAACTGCACTAGCTACACCAGAGGAGGTCACAGAAGGGACAGGAAGGTCCCTGACATGAGGACAGCTGGCAGGGCAGTCATACATGACACAGTACCTTCTTTTCTTCTTCCAGCTTCTGTTTCTCCTGTGAAATCCACTTCTGTAATTCCTCCTTACGCGTTTTGTGACGCATCATAGACTCAGACAACACTTTTATGGCTTTCAAGATGAACTGAACATCTTCTTCATCGCCGATGTGGTAGGTTTTCTAAGAGAAATGAGCGAGGGATGGAATGAACGAGGCCGCATCAGACAAAGGGATCTGATACAGAGAACACGTCATGTTATCGGACAGGCCGGTCACCTTACCAAGAAATCAAACAACTCCTCGTTGCACCAGAAATCCTCTGGTTCACCATCGCTGAACTCCTAAAGGGAACAGACATGTTTGTTAGTTCTGCTGTACAGACCCCTATACAAACGTGGAACCCACACCTACGTGACACTGATAGCACAGGCGATATGCCGTCAGTGCCTGAGAAGGACCAACCCCTTTAACATCACTGTATATAGATCGGATTATATATACTGAAGTGAACGAGCCTTAAAGGGGTCTGTCCATTCCTTTACTATGCTCCGCATAGGCCATCAATATCTGATTGGCAGGGACCAGTTGCTCGGTGTCGGACCCTGGCCGATCAGATATTCTATACTCATCAGTTAACTCTTACCATGCTGCACACTTCCGTGTCACTGTCACCATCCTTTTCCTGAAAAACATGAAAATCGACAGGTCATCACTTTCCAAATATAACAGGTCATGTGGTTCAGTCGGGAATCCTGTTGCTTACCTTCTTCTTCTCCCACGGGGGAAGGTTTCCGCTGCTGCAACACAAATAAATCCATGAAGATTTCAGGAATTACACGGGGGTTCAATAGCAAATAGAATTGTTAGCAAGTGTTGTGGCAAGTCGTTAGGGACTACCTCGGGGACCCTCGCTGATTAGGAGACTTTAGTAGCCCCATAGAGATTATAAGGAGATGCAGCATGCATACTCGACTGCTGCTCTATTCAAACGGGGGACATGGCACTCATGATCTTATTAAGATGGTGAAAAGTTGACATTCTGGGACAGACGATTTAAAGGTCAACATAATACAAATTGTAAAGTCCTATAAAGACTGGAAGAAGAGTCAGAAGCCATGATAGTCAGAATTCATGGCACTTCCACTAGGCCCTCTATACCACTGGACAAGATAGCATCAATGCCAGGACATAACTAGATTGTGTAAACTTAAAGAGATTTGCAGAGATTTATTTAACAAATGACCCATCCTCTGGATAAGTCATCAGTATCTGATCGGTGGGGGTCCAACAGCTGGGACCCCCACCAATCAGCTGTGAACGCCGCAGCCTTCTCTCAGTATATGCTAGGCCAGTGATGACACATCAGTCACGTGGCCTAGGAGCAGCTCAGTCCCATTCAAGTGAATGGGGATGAGCACAATAATAAGCACAGCCGCTATACAATGCAGGAGTGCTGATGCTTTCTCAAAACAGCTGATCGGCAGGGGTCCTGGTGTCAGACCCCGACTAATCAGATACGGATGAACTATCCTGAGGATAGGTCATCAGTAAAGAAAATAAATAAATCTTTGAACAGATTCCAAATCTGAGTAACCGATGCGCCCTCTAGTGATCTCCAAGTGTATGCCCTCATCGCTTACCTGGACCCTCCTAATAACGTTTTTTCATGAGCTGCCTTCAGTTCTGTAGTGAAAAAGGACAGTATGTTCAGTAGGAATATATTACCAGGTTCCCCGTAAAACTAAAAATCATCAAGTCATTGAACTAACAAAAAAAAATAAAAATAAAAATCTATTGAGCCATTTCTCATTGCTATGCACAACAGCTGAGAACCAGCGCGGCTGCTATTACCATATTGTTAGGATATGCCACCACTTTACGAGCAGTGGAGGACCTGCCTCTGGGACCACCACTGATCCTGGGAATGAAGGAGCTGCAGTGATACCTATGGCCGCCTACACAGATGCACCCTGGCAACATTCTCTTGTGCTGCACTCCCCCCTCGCACAGTGGATGACTGGAGTGCTGCTCTAAAAGGGGCTGCGACCTCTTCATTGTCAGGATCAGTGAGGGTTCCAGAATTCGGAACCCCCACCAATCATCAAGTTATGTCATATCCTATCAATATATGCCATCATTTTAAGAGATGGGAATACCCCTTTAAAAGTGAGAGTCTGTCAGCAGTTTTGACTCCTTGAGACTTCTAACTGCACTTTATAGGTGACAGGAAAAGCGGTGTTAAACATATGATGAGTGATAATGATGCCTGCTACGGCAGTCTCCTGACGGGATGCTACGGCAGTCTCCTGACGGGATGCTACGGCAGTCTCCTGACGGGATGCTACGGCAGTCTCCTGACGGGATGCTACGGCAGTCTCCTGACGGGATGCTACGGCAGTCATCTGCTGTATATAGTGCCGATGGCAGTTTTGAGGGGTCAAACCTGCTGACTCTCTTTAAAAGCCCACAAGGGGTCACCCAATTTGCCAAAAGCTCAGAAATCTGTGCGACCATGGAGTGACACACTCTGCTTCTGGATCTCAGATGAATTTACCTCGAAATGAGATGCCCCCCGTGGGCAACATGAACCGCACATCAATGTCACCACAGTCCCCAAGATATGTTGATCTGTTTCTATTCGCTCTATCGCGGGGATCTGGCGAGCGGTTTCGCCTCCTACTGTGGTCCCTACTGTCACCAGAAGCAGAAGAACCTTTATAGTCCCCATCATGGAAAAGCGAGGGCCCGCCACGAACACCGATACACCGCCTCAAATCCAAGTCTTCAGCTGCATCTTCAGGTGTTGGACCTTTTCCAACCAGTGGAAGTGAAGTTCCAAGTGGCGGTGCAGCTCCAGCAGTGGGCGGTAATGGGCGTATCTGTTGATACGGAGGGACGGTATTTCCAAGTGGTGGAGCACCTCCAGCAGTAGGTGGAAACGGGCGTTCTTGTTGATACGGAGGAACGGTAGTTCCAAGTGCCGATGCAACTCCAGCAATAGTCTGAAATGGGCGTTCTTGTTGATACGGAGAGACAGCAGCTCCAATTGGCGGTGCAGCTCCAGCTGTAGTCAGAAACTGGCGTTCTTGTTGATAGGGAGGGACGGTAGTTCCAAGTGCCGATGCAGCTCCAGCAATAGTCTGAAATGGGCGTTCTTGTTGATACAGAGAGACACTAGCAACACCGTGCTGAGCTAAAGAACCAACTCTGTCATCAGGCAACATGGCTGCACCAGTGCCATATTGCCATGCCATGCCGCCTCGGGTGTCTTGTTGTAAATTTGGAATGTCTCTGTTGTCAGACAGATATACTGAGCCAAGTTCACGGTACCTGGATTGGACATCACGGGCTCCGTCTAGAACTCTTGCATCGTCTCTACTGTCGTGCAGAGTCGCTGGTATACCGACACGGTGCATGCTCCTGGCATCGAAATCTTCACTACAATCAAGTACCTGGGTTCTCTGCCTGTCTAGACTGTCACGGTAACGGTCCCGTTCCCTGGATAGAGAATCATCTCGTCGTCGATAATCATCTTCTTCTTGAAGCATCCGTGCCCGGGCTCTGCGCTCTCTCCTCAATTTATTAGTTTCCCTGTGTTTTCGTCTGCGTCTTTTACGTGCAGCTGTAGAGGAGAATGAGCAGAGGGAAGTGCGATATGTGAGGGGGTTGTACAGGGTTAAAAAAACATGGCTGCTAGCTTTAAAGGGAACCTGTCACCTCAAAACACACATATAAAACTGCCAGCATTACCTTATAGTAGCCCCCAGTCTGTTCATAGTCATATGTTTGATCCAGTAGTCTGATGCTCAACAGCCATCAGCGCCATCTTGCCGGTCAGCTTCACGCCAAGGTAAGCACGCCCTAACCATCCCCTCTCTTGTTTGACTGACAGCCAGAAGTCTCGCGCATGAGCGGTGCGCTCCTTGGTAAAGCGTGATCCCGTCTCCTGCTGATGGCCAGCTTTCAGCGGCGTAAGGCGCATGCGTGAGACTTCTACGATCCCGGCCGCACTTCAGGCAGTAAATCAAACAAGAGAGGGGACGGTTAGGGGCATGCTTACCTTGACTTAAAGCAAGGAAGCCGCCGCTGCCCCCTTGACATGAAGATGACCGGCAAGATAGCGCTGATGGCGCTTAAAATATAGTTTTTTTTTAAGCTATTGAGCATCTGACTACCGGATCAAAACATACGATTATGAACAGACTGGGGGCTACTATAAGGTAATGCTGGCAGTTTTATATGCGTTTTTGAGGTGACTGGCTCCCTTTTAAAAACAAAAGCACCTTCCTACAGTCGGGATGTGGCATTGCAGCTCAGATCTATTCACCTCAATGGAGTTGAGCTGCAGTACCAGACATGACCTATGAACAGGGGTGGAGCAGTTTCTTGCAAAAAGCAAAAAAAAAATATATTATAATAATTAACCAGAATTGAAAATGTGCAGGCTTATGAACGTCAGTATATACCGGGCTGTTCTTGTGAACATTTGGTGGGGCATAAATGTGTATGGAACGTCTGTATGGATTGTAGATGTAGGTGTGCAGAATGTGTACTGAGTGTAAGCAAATGTCTATGTCCATGTGTGTAAAGGGTATGCACGTGGGCACACCGTGTATCTAGATGCAGAACAGTGGAGTGCGAGAGTATGTAGGCGTGATGAAAACTTATGCAGGTGTGTGGAGAGTATGTGGATGTATCAGGACTTCATGCAGGAATGTGGGGCACATATGCAGGTGTACAAACCATCACATATGCAGGTGTACAAACCATATGTGGATCGTATGTAAGAGCGTGTGTGATATGCATGCAGGAAAAATGAAGTGTGTGTGGAATAAATACAGGAGTGTGGAACATATGTGTGGAGTGTGCGCAGGAGTATGAAATGCGTGTGCAAAGTGTGCGCAGGAGTATGAAATGCGTGTGCAGGAGTATGAAAAGGAGATTTTTGTATAACTTACCAGTAAAATCTCTCTCGCTCTTCATTGGGGGACACAGGAACCGTGGGTATAGCTATGTCCTCTAGGAGGCGTTGACACTAGTAAAAGCTGTTCGCTCCTCCCCTGGCAGCTCTACCCCCTCCAGCCTGGAGAGAGAGCTTCACTGTGTGCACAAGCAGTAGGAGAAGCAAGCCAACCAAAAAAAAAAAAAAAACATGGAACACCAACCAAGACCCAACGGGGTTCTAACCAGAACAGCCACAACTGTGGCCGAACAACAATACTGGGTGGGTGCTGTGTCCCCCCAATAAAGAGTGAGAAAGAGATTTACTGGTAAGTTATACAAAAATCTCCTTTTCTCGCCAATATTGATTGGGGGACACAGGAACCGTGGGACGTCCAAAAGCAGCCCACAGGGAGCGAAAAACCACAGACCCATGGAAGCAAGCATCCCTGCAGGCATCTAAGAACTGTCGCCTGCAAGACCACGCGGCCCAAGGCAGGGACCGCCGATGCATAAGTATGCACCTGGTAAATGTTTGTGAATGTGTGTAAGGAGAACCAGTAGCCGCCTTACACAACTGAGCAGCCAAAGCGCGATTCCTCCGAGCCCAAGAAGCGCGCACCGATCTGTGGAGTGAGCCGTGACACCTAAGGGCGGAACCCTGCTCCGGGCGCGGTATGCTTCAGCAGTTGCAGACCGAATCCAACGAGCAATCGCCACATTGGACGCCGCCAATCCCTAGCGAGGACCCTTCGGAAGACAAAAAGGGGTTCTGTACGCCGGAAGAGACTGGAGGCTGCTAAATACTGATCGGAGCTCTGACAACGTCCAAAAATCTTCTGCAGGGTGTGAAGGAGAGGAACAGTGAAGGAAGGACAATGTCTTAATTGATACGGAAGTCAGAGACCATCTTCGGGAGAAAAAGTAATGAGCCGGAGAACCGCCTTATCCTTGTGAAGAACCAGGAAGGGCTTTCCCAACTCGGACGCCCGTCTGATGGATGTGATAGCCACAAGAAAAAACTACCTTCTAGGACAGGAGCCGGAGTAAGAACTCCTGCAAGGGCTCAAAAGGGAGACGACTGGAACGCTGAGAGAACTATATTCGGATACCAAGGCGGTAAAGGACGGTACAGAGGAACCGTATGTGCCACTCCCTGAAGGAAGGTTTCCATGGCACCAGGGAAACCAGAGTACGCTGGAAGCTGCCCCAGGATAAAAGCGCCAACACCTGACCCATCAAGGACTAAGGGCTAAACCAGGTCCAACCCTGATTGTAGAAAGGATAGGACCGTGGGGAGAGAAAAAACTGAGTGAGGTGATGTCCCGGCTCTCACAGAAGCCCAGGAAGGACCTTTAGGTCCTAGTAGATCCTGGGCGATGCAGGCTTCCCTGCCTAGTGCAGATGACATCCGCCGAAAACCCTCTCCACGTCAGAATGGCAGTTTCAATAGCCACGCTGTCAACCAAAGACCCTAAATGCTGATGTAGGACCGGGCCCTGTGAAAGAAGGTCGTCTCTGAGTGGCAGTGACCAAGGGACGTCTCCTAGAAGGAGAACAAGGTCGGCGTACCACGCGCGACGGGGTCAATTCGGAGCGACTAGGATTTGTCGGAATGTCCGTCATCTTGATCTTCCGTAGAACCCTGGGAAGGAGGGGAAGAAACACGTAGGGAGAAAGAACTCCCGCCAAGGAGAAATCAGGGTGCCCATGTTGCAAGCTTCCGGAACATTGGCTCTGGAGAGAAAGGTGGGAAGCTTTCGTGTAGATACCGTAGCACACCCAGACCAATGGAAGAGTCCCTGTAGAAGGAGGGATGTGGGGGCCGCCACAGCCCACCAGTCGGGACCGGAGCGTGTCTGGAATGGAAGGCCACCAAGTGAATACCCCGTGCAATGCAGATGAGGGAAGGTAGTAACATAGGAACTACCAAGGCATGCGGGGTGTCTATGAACCATGATCCAGAGGAGGAAAAAGACAGTAGAAGAATAGTCTAGGTCTAAGTGCATTCCCCGTCTGAGACCGGCGCTATACAGGATTAAGTTGCAGTGCAAAAAATAAATAAAAAAAATCCACCTGAGGGAAGCCAGGCAAGGGGACTCACACTGTATTGCTAGCCCTATACCCCAGCAGAGGGGACCACCCGCAGAGGCCACCGAATTCAGTGCTAAAAGAGTCAACTGCCTGACAAAGAGCTGTGCAGTAAGAACACAAGCATGTAGTGGTAACGCATTACCGCTCCCACAGTAGTAGCCAGCGCTTACCCAGTCCGCACAAAACTGAGGGGGAGGCCTGAAGCTAGCCGCAGAAGCCATGTACCATACTGCCCCAGGTAAGTAGAGCTAACCTTAAAAACTCTATCTGGAAGGGCGCTGAATAGGCGCAACTGCCAAGGTAGCGCCAGGGTAGTGCCCCTACCTGAGGGGGATGTCCCACTGCAGCAACCACGAACTCGAGCATTAGCGAAAAGCTGCACCTGAGGAGGAGAACAAACTGTAGCAGCTAAACCTGAGTGCCAGCATAACCACTGTCCAAGAGAAGGGGGAGTGGTGGATAGAGAATACGGAGTCAGTGAAGCACTCAACTCGCTGGAACGTACTCACCATATATGTGCAATGGAGTACGCACTACGTATTGATGCGGACAATATCATGACCGACTGGAACAACGGGGGCCCGTGGAGAAGGGGGTCTATAGGACACATAAGTGATGCTAGGAAACCCCCTGAGAAGACAGAGGATGTTCTAATCATGCGCAAAACCAGCACCAAAGGAAAGGAAGGATACAAAGAGGAAAAGCCACTGATGGCACCCATATAACACTAGAGTAAGAGTACTGGCACCTGCGAGTACCAACTGTTGCCACACCCCCTTGTGAAATAAGCAAAGGCACCTAGAGCTGTGGCGCCACAGAATTGCAGCATCTTAAGATGTTTAGTTATTCCCCACTAGTGGATCACTTGTGGAAGGGGTTAATGCAACAGAAAAGCCCGGTGACGTGCAACACTCCGCCTATGGAAGGCTGAGCGTGACCCAGGGAGGAAGGGTGGGGGTGCGGAGATATTCGAGGAGAAAGATGTCCTGCTGTGGCACGCTTGCGCGTAGGGCTACCCCTCAGAATCTCGTCCCTGGCAGTTGTGGACTGCACAGGTGGGGACTTATCAACCAAACTACCTAGGGGGTGGAATGGGAACTTCTAGAGGTCTCTCCACCGGATCGCGAAGGCGGTGCATTATCAACCAAACAACCCCCGGAGGGTGGATGGGAGGTTCCAGCGGACCCCCACTGGATTGCGCAGGTGCAGGATTATCAACCAACGACCCAGGAGGGTGGATTGGGAATGTCTTTTTTAGAAGTCCTTTATGGAATTGCGCAGGTGGAGAATTATCAACCAACGATCCAGGAGGGTGGATTGGGAATTTCAGAGGTGCTTTACTGTATGGTTGACTGTATTATCAACCAAACGGCCTCGGAGGACGGATTGGAAATCCTGCAGAGGTCCTTCACTGGATTGCGCAGGTGGAGAGTTATCAACCAAACGACCCGGAGGGTGGATTGGGAATAATTCAGCTGACATCCACGGGACTGGCGAAGGTGGAGAATTATCAACCAAACGGCCCCGAAGGGCGAATTGGGAACTATGCGAGGTCCTCCTTATCCGAAAAAGGACACGGGCCCAGGCTTGGACCACACAGACAGGGTGGTCCTGCTGTGATGAGGAGGGGGACCCGTATGAACACACATTTAATTATTATTTTTTTTTAACTAGGAAGCCGGCCTCAATCACAAGAGGCAGGAAGGGGTTAAATTCCTCAACATTATGGCACACTGTACTAGAGGTAGAACCCCAGTAATCAGATGCCGGCCTAAAGAAGTGGCTGGCCAGGAAAGGTTAAGGCTGTCTTGAGGACCGGTGGGCGGAGCTCAGCAGGTGTCTAGGGGAGGGGGGGGGGGGGGGAAAGTAGGACGGGAAGAATTTGCGCCAGAGTTGCCCCCCCCCCCGCGCAGGTGGAGAGCCATCGAATTAGGTGCCGGACGGGTCACATAGGGGCCACCTCGTGGCCCAGGCAAATATCAACGTGGGCCGGGCAGACAAAAGCGCAGGCCGGAACACTGTGCGGTGCACGGCCGATCGCGTTGCAGTTATCCCCCTTCGAAGCGGCGCGCTCGCACTGCAGCGCGTCTGCTCCCGAAAGGGGTGGATCATGCCGGTAGGTGTGGGGAGCGGAAGCCTCCTCCGCTCCCCCTCTGCATGCCTGACCGAGCGCCCAGCCTCCCGCTGTAGAACAGTGGTATTAACCCCCTGTGTGCTTTGTAAGGGGGAATGTGCAACCTGATGGCGAGTCCTAAGACCTATTGATTTACACAGACAGGGTGGTCCCACCAAAGGAAACTATTGGCCATCATGGAGTCTTGAACCCCCGAGTATAGGCTGGCCCTGCTTGATAATGACGAGGGAGGGGAGGGTTAAACATACTTACCTAGTCCCGTGCACTCACCTCATCTTCTGTCCTGCCGCCATCTTCACCCTTCCTCTTCTCCAGCAGGGTCACCCCTTCAGCTACTGGCACCGTAGTGGCAGGAAGCTTGACTTGGATGGGTGACCCTTCCGCTGGCGGGATGCAGGGGAGCGAGGCTGCCCTGGTTCACCTTGTATTCTTGTGGGGAAGGAGGCAGTGTGGCGGACAAACGCTGGCGTGCTCCCCGGGAGAACAGGGAGGCGATGCGACCACTGTTTCCCATCTGAAAAATAATAAAATAAAAAAAATCTTCAGGGAGAACCCTGGTCTTGCCTCCTATTGACACTAGAAAAAACTGAAGGTCTCTCTCCAGGCTGGAGAGGGTAGAGCTGCCAGAGGAGGAGCTAACAGCTTTATCTAGTGTCAACGCCTCCTAGAGGACATAGCTATACCCACAGTCTCTGTGTCCCCCAATAAATATGGGCGAGAAATGTGTGTGGAGCGTGCACAGATATGCATGTAGAGTGTATGCCGTGTACATGTCACATACAGCAGTCTGATAGTGCTGTGACCTCACTCACCTCTCCGGACGGGGGACATACTTCTTCTGGAATCCACGCTCCTGGAGTCTGAGGAACTTGATTTGGAGCCTGTGGAGATAACAGATCAGTGATAGTCACTATGGGGAAGAGCATGTACAGGGAATCACCAGGAGGGGGCGCACTCCCTGCTCTGAACGCACCCTCAGAACTGCTCTCTGAATCACTGTCCTCATAGGGTTTATGTTTCTCCACATAAACTTGATCCACAACCTACGGGATAAAACACAGATATATAAGAGAGCCGCGCCTGTATTATCACCCCCATCCTCTCCACATTCACTGCAGCAGGAGGAAAACTTACATTTATCTTCTTCCTTCCGTGCGTCTGCTCAATGGCCAGGGCATTATTAGCTAATTTTCGGTAACTAGCTTGATTTTGCACGTCAAAGTCGGCCTCGATCCCCATAATAGGGTGATGCTTCACCTGCAAGACAACATTCGACATGTTCTTCCTAAAACTGCGCCACACAGGTCGTGTGAAGAGCTGCAGGTCAGTCCCATTAACGTTAATGGAGCAACAGGCTGTCCGAAGTGGCGTCTTGCCCCCCCGGGGGGGGTCATATGATCACATCTCTCAATGAGTAACACAAGAGGGTAAATGACTAGTCCTTACCAGGTACAAGACTCTGTGCCGAATTCCCACAATGTGAAAGAAGATTTCATCCGACTGGCAGGCAGTGTCACACAGCTGGCACTCATACATGCGGACGCCATTGCTATCTTCTGCGTATTCATAGATGTACTCAAGACCTGGCAAAGACATCAGGGAGTATTAGATGGGTACAGGGCATGCCCCCTCCTCCACAAATCTGGGAAGCGCAAAATCATTTAGAGTTCTGAGTTCAATTTGGTCCTAGCAGTGATGTGACCTATTCTCACATTGAGTAATGCTACATCACTAGGACAGTCTGGGGTATGACCAGTAGGACCACCGCTGATCCTGTTGGTGTAGCAGTGCATCCCCGTTTTTTCCAGCACGGTGCTGCTGCTGGCCACCCGGAAGCTCAGAACTGCAGCTGGCCTCATTCACGTCAATCAAGCTGTGTTGCTCCCGGGTGCTGCCCCCTTACTCTTCTTAGGTCCCAGCGGCCAGATATCACACCCTGGCAACATACCATCACTTTATAAGGTTGGAATCCCCCTTTATGGCATCATGATTGGCAGAGAACGTCACTGATCACCACAACAAGTCCCTCAACCAACCTTAGCACTTCTCAGGAGACCTTCCCATATATTTCCACAGACGGGTTGGATGCTGGAGAATGAGGAGCGGACGTGCCCTGCACAGGAACACCGTGTCCACATGCTTATGTTATTTTATATTATCAACAGCATTTAGGTTGTAGTCCAGGTTGTGTCAAACATACATATCTTTTTCTCAATATTAGCCTTTGGTTATCAGGAGATTCCTGACAGAGGTATAAATTAGAGGTGAACTGTGGGCGTTGTGGAGATAAGCGTGGCGAGTCCCGTCATGCTTGCCGACACATTATGCCCACCTGGGTAGAGGGTCTATACCTCTGACGAGGTACAGCCTCCCCATATATCCTGCACACATGACCTTGTGTTAACTGCCATACTCCGTGATGGCGCTGCCCGCATCTCAGCACTAATGGACATGCGCGCACGGCAGAAGATGTTTCTACCAATGGTAAAATGGCCGCCCGTATGGCCTATAGTTAGAACGCATGCTCCACATACAGCACTCTGTGACCTCATGCCGTAGGTCCTTGAAGCAACCTGGCGCTTGCGCAGCAACAACTTCCGAACGCCAGGTTTGGCGATACCCTGCAGGAACACGCGGACTATGTCATTGTCCCTTCTCTCTGTTTGGCAGATTTCCATGCATCGCATCACTCCGCCCACTTATATATTAATTGTTGACGCACACACGTACTCCAGTGATGGCACTTTTTTCTGTAATTTATTATGATCGCCAACATGTATGCACTTCACCTTTATATGGGTATGTCCTCACATGGACCATATGCACTTTATATGAATAATTAATTTTTTATGTATTTGCAACATTCTATTTTATGCTTAAATAGTTTATTGCTTTGTTGATTATTGTATGGAGGGGTTGGAGTATACATACCCCATGATGCACTTGTGTTCACTGCTTGAAAAAGGCTCTTTGTATGAGCTGAAACGTTGCCTATACCACATGGGTGAATAAAACCACCCGTTTTTTACCTGGAGTGCTGCCCGGTTTCCTATCTAATATATAGATATATATATAGTGCTGTAATCCCTTCTTTTTAGCGATGGGTCACGTTCCACCCCATTGATCCCCCTCTTATACACTCCCCATACTTAGGGCTTACTCACCGATCAGGGATTCCTTTTTGCCCGTCTCTGTGATCTGCTCGTTCAGCGTCTTGGTGTTTTCCAGATAAGACATCTGCGTTCGCTTTATCGACTATAGAAACAAAAGTCAGAGTGAGATTTAGAACACCAAAGCTTCTGGATTAGGATTCAGGCAGTTCTATAGACTCCAATGGGTGAGGACACGCTCAGAGATCAGAAAGTGCACAGGAGGATCAGACATGCCACGGAGGTGGTACCCTTGCATCCAGTGTCCTGGACACTTCCACGGTCCCTCTGCTCTAGCAGTCTCCTGACTGGACGCTAGTGCTGTCACTGCAGACAGCCCAGGACACTGAATACAAAGGGACCACCCTCTATAGCAGGGCTTGACTAATTTCCTTGGAATCTAGGAGCTAGCTAAAAAAGTTAGGAGCCAGGGCGGAGCCGCGTTATAAAGCCCCCAGTAGATGCCCCCATAGTGCTCCCCCCCCCTCTTGTCCATAGAGCCCCTCAATAATGCATGCCAGTACATAGGGCCCCCAGTAGATGCCCCCATAGTGCTCCTTCCCCTCTTCTCCATAGTGCCCCCCATAATGTGCCAGTATATAGGGCCCCCATAATGCTTCCTCTCTTCTCCATAGTGCCCCCATAATGTGCCAGTATATAGGGCCCCCATAGTGCCCCCCCATAATGCTTCCCCTCTTCTCCATAGTGCGCCCCCCCATATTATGCCAGTATATAGGGCCCCATAGTGCTTCCCCTCTTCTCCATAGTGCGCCCCCCCATATTATGCCAGTATATAGGGCCCCCACCCCCCTTTTTGCCACAGTATACTGTAAATAATAAAAACAATAAACTCATATACTTACCTTATGCTGCTGTCAGTGATGCGATGCAGGCCTCTTCCGACCTGTGTCCTGCACTGTACGGCTCAGGCGGCGCGATGATGTCATCGCGCCGCCTGCACCAGCATCTGATAGGCTACAGGCCTAGTGCCTGTAGCCCATCAGAGGAACGGACAAGGGAGACTCCTCTCCCCTGCTCCTCCGCACCATTCATTTGTATCACTGTCCTGATGACAGCGATACAGATGAATATGGAGATGAGCGCTTCCACAATGGAGGCGCTCATCTTCACTCCTGCTGCCTCCGGACATAACGGGCCCCTCTCCGGCGCTCCGCACCCGTCGCCCGTGCACCTTTGAAAATACCCAAGCGCCATTAGGATTTGTCGAGCCCTGCTCTATAGCATATGCAAGTTACATTTCTTAGTCCTGCAGACGGCCTGGTCATCACCCCAGGTATGCTTACACTGCTCCCCCGTCATCTATACGGTGCCGTCAGCAGCTCTAAACTTCTGACTCCCTTTAAAGAGGCTGTCCAGCCCCTCTCTCCTGTCCGATCTGACTGCACATCAAGTGGGACAACTGCCAGAACAACAGTCCAAAGTCCAGCAAGTATTATGCACGTGTCCAGATTATTAGGACGTGCACAAAATTTGCTTGGTATCGGACATTTGTGACGCCTGGCACGAGGCAGTTCTCCTCAAGCGAGGTCAGATCGGACAGGAGAGAGGGGGTGGACACCCCATTTTAATGCTATTTACTGTCAATAGAAGCCTTTACTTTGGGCCACGTGATAAATAAACATTATACAATCTGGAAAAAAAACGTCCTTTTAAAAACCTCACCATCATAAATTTGTGGAAAGCCCCGTTGAAGTGTTCGGCTTGTTCCCTTTGACTGTCGAACTTGGTATCGCAGAGCTGCAAAAATCGGAGAAAACGCCAATTAGTAAGATGCAGAGACCGGAACGGGCACGTGGACCACCACCTACCAGGTGTGGGGAGAGGGACACCCATGTTCAGGCTGGCACCTGTGTAAACCACACACTGCAAGCAAGTACGATGCCCCGAGACCTGGGGGGGGGGTGAAGTCTACAAACTGGAGAATATCTGTGGGTGCAATGACCCTTTATCGTATGTTCAGTGTCACGCCAGCAGATGTGAACACAAGACCCGGCCTTCCATATACAGAACGGCACTTGCTGTGGAAGCTGAGGCCTGGTACTTACGTGGCACGTACGCCGGACCTTCCTTTTACTCCGTCCTCTGCTCATGGTTGCTTTTCCAACCTAAAAAAATATATATATGTAAGGTTAGAAGAGGGGCATGGTAAGAACGCTCTATACTGTACAGCCATTACTAGTGGACCTCTAGTGTGATCCCCACTGATCAGGAGAATGGGAGTGGTGGTCACTACCACTCTGAGATAGCGGAGCGGGGTACTCCTGTGGAGATGAACGGAGCACTAGTGTGCATCCATTCAAATGGGAGACATAGGGCCCCGGTCTCATGACCATCAGCCCATCATCACTGATCCCAGGTGACAAGTGTAGACAAAAAAATCTCTGGGGCGTCAGTCTCAACCTCCAGTGGCTGTATGATAGATATGGGGGTCCCAGAGGTTACACCCCCCACCTATTAAATCCAATTCATATGCCATCTAGAGTGCCCCTCGTGAAATATTTCTACAGTCAATGCCAGTCATCGGGTCGCCTCATTATGTGATCTGAATAACATGAAACCGCGTCACACTAGTCCTATTAAAGGGGCCCCTGGACATACTTATGTAAGGCCAGAAACCTGCTTCCTATAGAAAACCAATCAACTTTCCCATAGGTTGTCATTAGAAATTCCGTCCCGGTCCTCCTGAAACCGGGGTCTTACCCAATCTATACGGCCGGGGTGACTACAGGTCCAGCGGTCATGTGACACTGTCACATGTCCACATCCTCCAATGGCTGCACACAATACATACGGTACTGGATGATGTGACCAGGGGCGGCGGTGACATCATCACGAAGACTGCGGCAGTATTTCTTACGGTGTAAATAATACCATATAGGAGAAACATCATGTATGACACCTCTCATCACCTCATATACGTTTATATACATTCACTGTCTGCATCATTTGTATCAGTTATACCACAGGGACAATGACAGACCCTACACAACCCCAGGGGCCCAAACACCTCGGTAACTCACCTTTACAACCCCCAGACACAAAAGTGGATCTTCACCCGTCCCTCAATGCCCAGCCTCCAACCTCCGCTGAGCGCCCAGCAACTCCGGCTAATCAGCGCCGCCTCAGTGTCTCCAGTGCAGGCGCCATTTTATCAGCGATAACCCGTTAGGGCTTACGGCGGCAGGACTCCGACAAAATGGCGGACGACAGAGACTTCCGTGCTCCACAGAGGAGATAGTCTTTCGCATTGCAGTAGAGAACCACTTCCGGGTAGTAGCTCAATGACGTCATCAGTAGGCGTACTTTTAAGGGCCTGCTCGTTCTGTTTATTGGTGGGGCGGCAGGAGGTTTAGGTCGTGTATCAGGGCTGGTGCAACTGCTTTTACAGCACATCCATCTTTGCTTCACCGTTGTCCCTATTTGGAATTGATACCTTTTCACTATCTCTGCTTACTGTCAGCCAGTGTGAACCTTCTTGTCCTCGTGACGCAGGTGCATGTTGAGGCACTTTTTGTTCTAGTTGTGAATATATCCCAGGATCAGGACAGGTTTTCATCCTCTGGATGAGAACATGGTGTTTTTTTAAGCATGGACCCCTATGGAAGTTGTTTAACAGGACCCCCGACCTAATACTACATGCCATGGTGTAATATATGATACATGCCGTAAAAGCTGGTGACCGTCCTAGGGGGAAATCAGCCTCTATCAGGGCTGTGCCATAAGACATGGCGCTGGGGACGACACAGTGAGGGGGCGTGAAAGGATGGAGGGGCCTGCATATAGACTGAAGGAGGATGGAGGGGCCTGCATATAGACTGAAGGAGGATGGAGGGGCCTGCATATAGACTGAAGGAGAGAGGATGGAGGGGCCTGCATATAGACTGAAGGAGAGAGGATGGAGGGGCCTGCATATAGACTGAAGGAGAGAGGATGGAGGGGCCTGCATATAGACTGAAGGAGAGAGGATGGAGGGGCCTGCATATTGACTGAAGGATAGAGGATGGAGGGGCCTGCATATAGACTGAAGGAGAGAGTATGGAGGGGTCTGCATATAGACTGAAGGAGGATGGAGGGGCCTGCATATAGACTGAAGGAGAGAGGATGGAGGGGCCTGCATATAGACTGAAGGAAAGAGGATGGAGGGGCCTGCATATAGACTGAAGGAGAGAGGATGGAGGGGCCTGCATATAGACTGAAGGAGAGAGGACGGAGGGGCCTGCATATAGACTGAAGGACAGAGGACGGAGGGGCCTGCATATAGACTGAAGGAGGATGGAGGGGCCTGCATATAGACTGAAGGAGAGAGGATGGAGGGGCCTGCATATAGACTGAAGGAGGATGGAGGGGCCTGCATATAGACTGAAGGAAAGAGGATGGAGGGGCCTGCATATAGACTGAAGGGAAGAGGATGGGGGGGGCCTGCATATAGACTGAAGGAGAGAGGATGGAGGGGCCTGCATATAGACTGAAGGAGGATGGAGGGGCCTGCATATAGACTGTAGGATAGAGGACGGAGGGGCCTGCATATAGACTGAAGGAGAGAGGATGGAGGGGCCTGCATATAGACTGAAGGACAGAGGATGGAGGGGCCTGCATATAGACTGAAGGACAGAGGATGGAGGGGCCTGCATATAGACTGAAGGACAGAGGATGGAGGGGCCTGCATATAGACTGAAGGACAGAGGATGGAGGGGCCTGCATATAGACTGAAGGAGAGAGGATGGAGGGGCCTGCATATAGACTGAAGGACAGAGGATGGAGGGGCCTGCATATAGACTGAAGGACAGAGGATGGGGGGGGGGGCCTGCATATAGACTGAAGGGAAGAGGATGGAGGGGCCTGCATATAGACTGAAGGATGGGGGGGGCTGCATATAGACTGAAGGAGAGAGTATGGGGGGGGGCTGCATATAGACTGAAGGAGAGAGGATGGAGGGGCCTGCATATAGACTGAAGGAGAGAGTATGGAGGGGCCTGCATATAGACTGAAGGAAAGAGGACGGAGGGGCCTGCATATAGACTGAAGGACAGAGGATGGAGGGGCCTGCATATAGACTAAAGGACAGAGGATGGAGGGGCCTGCATATAGACTGAAGGAGGATGGGGGGGGGGCTGCATATAGACTGAAGGACAGAGGATGGAGGGGCCTTCATATAGACTGTAGGATAGAGGATGGAGGGGCCTGCATATAGACTGAAGGAGAGAGTATGGAGGGGCCTGCATATAGACTGAAGGAGAGAGTCTGGAGGGGCCTGCATATAGACTGAAGGACAGAGGATGGAGGGGCCTGCATATAGACGGAAGGACAGAGGATGGAGGGGCCTTCATATAGACTGAAGGACAGAGGATGGAGGGGCCTGCATATAGACTGAAGGACAGAGGATGGAGGGGCCTTCATATAGACTGTAGGACAGAGGATGGAGAGGCCTGCATATAGACTGTAGGACAGAGGATGGAGGGGCCTGCATATAGACTGAAGGAGGATGGAGGGGTCTGCATATAGACTGAAGGAGAGAGGATGGAGGGGCCTGCATATAGACTGAAGGAGAGAGGATGGAGGGGCCTGCATATAGACTGAAGGAGAGAGGATGGAGGGGCCTGCATATAGACTGAAGGACAGAGGATGGAGGGGCCTGCATATAGACTGAAGGACAGAGGATGGAGGGGCCTGCATATAGACTGAAGGACAGAGGATGGAGGGGCCTGCATATAGACTGAAGGACAGAGGATGGGGGGGGGCTGCATATAGACTGAAGGAAAGAGGATGGAGGGGCCTGCATATAGACTGAAGGAGAGAGGATGGAGGGGCCTGCATATAGACTGAAGGATAGAGGATGGGGGGGGCTGCATATAGACTAGAGGATGGAGGGGCCTGCATATAGACTGAAGGATAGAGGATGGGGGGGGGGGCTGCATATAGACTGAAGGAGAGAGGATGGAGGGGCCTGCATATAGACTGAAGGATAGAGGACGGAGGGGCCTGCATATAGACTGAAGGATAGAGGACGGAGGGGCCTGCATATAGACTGAAGGATAGAGGACGGAGGGGCCTGCATATAGACTGAAGGAAAGAGGATGGAGGGGCCTGCATATAGACTGAAGGACAGAGGAGGGAGGGGCCTGCATATAGACTGAAGGAGAGAGGATGGAGGGGCCTGCATATAGACTGAAGGATAGAGGATGGGGGGGGCTGCATATAGACTGAAGGAGAGAGTATGGAGGGGTCTGCATATAGACTGAAGGAGAGAGGATGGAGGGGCCTACATATAGACTGAAGGACAGAGGATGGAGGGGCCTGCATATAGAATGAAGGAGAGAGGACGGAGGGGCCTGCATATAGACTGAAGGAAAGAGGATGGAGGGGCCTGCATATAGACTGAAGGAAAGAGGATGGAGGGGCCTGCATATAGACTGAAGGACAGAGGATGGAGGGGCCTGCATATAGACTGAAGGAGAGAGGATGGAGGGGCCTGCATATAGACTGAAGGAAAGAGGATGGAGGGGCCTGCATATAGACTGAAGGACAGAGGATGGAGGGGCCTTCATATAGACTGAAGGACAGAGGAGGGGGGGGGGCTGCATATAGACTGAAGGACAGAGGATGGAGGGGCCTGCATATAGACTGAAGGATAGAGGACGGAGGGGCCTGCATATAGACTGAAGGATAGAGGACGGAGGGGCCTGCATATAGACTGAAGGATAGAGGACGGAGGGGCCTGCATATAGACTGAAGGAAAGAGGATGGAGGGGCCTGCATATAGACTGAAGGACAGAGGACGGAGGGGCCTGCATATAGACTGAAGGAGAGAGGATGGAGGGGCCTGCATATAGACTGAAGGATAGAGGATGGGGGGGGCTGCATATAGACTGAAGGAGAGAGTATGGAGGGGTCTGCATATAGACTGAAGGAGAGAGGATGGAGGGGCCTACATATAGACTGAAGGACAGAGGATGGAGGGGCCTGCATATAGAATGAAGGAGAGAGGACGGAGGGGCCTGCATATAGACTGAAGGAAAGAGGATGGAGGGGCCTGCATATAGACTGAAGGAAAGAGGATGGAGGGGCCTGCATATAGACTGAAGGACAGAGGATGGAGGGGCCTGCATATAGACTGAAGGAGAGAGGATGGAGGGGCCTGCATATAGACTGAAGGAAAGAGGATGGAGGGGCCTGCATATAGACTGAAGGACAGAGGATGGAGGGGCCTTCATATAGACTGAAGGACAGAGGAGGGGGGGGGGGCTGCATATAGACTGAAGGACAGAGGATGGAGGGGCCTGCATATAGACTGTAGGACATAGGATGGAGGGGCCTGCATATAGACTGAAGGACAGAGGATGGGGGGGCCTGCATATAGACTGAAGGGAAGAGGATGGAGGGGCCTGCATATAGACTGAAGGATAGAGGATGGGGGGGCTGCATATAGACTGAAGGAGAGAGTATGGAGGGGCCTGCATATAGACTGAAGGAAAGAGGATGGAGGGGCCTGCATATAGACTGAAGGATAGAGGATGGAGGGGCCTGCATATAGACTGAAGGATAGAGGATGGGGGGGGGGGCTGCATATAGACTGAAGGAGAGAGGATGGAGGGGCCTGCATATAGACTGAAGGAAAGAGGATGGAGGGGCCTGCATATAGACTGAAGGATAGAGGATGGGGGGGGGCTGCATATAGACTGAAGGAGAGAGTATGGAGGGGTCTGCATATAGACTGAAGGATAGAGGATGGGGGGGCTGCATATAGACTGAAGGAGAGAGTATGGAGGGGTTTGCATATAGACTGAAGGAAAGAGGATGGAGGGGCCTGCATATAGACTGAAGGAAAGAGGATGGGGGGGGCCTGCATATAGACTGAAGGAGAGAGGATGGAGGGGCCTGCATATAGACTGAAGGAAAGAGGATGGAGGGGCCTGCATATAGACTGAAGGGGAGAGGATGGAGGGGCCTGCATATAGACTGAAGGATAGAGGATGGAGGGGCCTGCATATAGACTGAAGGAGAGAGTATGGAGGGGTCTGCATATAGACTGAAGGACAGAGGGGCCTGCATATAGACTGAAGGAGAGAGGATGGAGGGGCCTGCATATAGACTGAAGGAGAGAGGATGGAGGGGCCTGCATATAGACTGAAGGACAGAGGACGGAGGGGCCTGCATATAGACTTAAGGAGGATGGGGGGGCCTGCATATAGACTGAAGGACAGAGGGGCCTGCATATAGACTGAAGGAGAGAGGATGGAGGGGCCTGCATATAGACTGAAGGAGAGAGGATGCAGGGGCCTGCATATAGACTGAAGGACAGAGGATGGAGGGGCCTGCATATAGACTGAAGGAAAGAGGATGGAGGGGCCTGCATATAGACTGAAGGAAAGAGGATGGAGGGGCCTGCATATAGACTGAAGGAAAGAGGATGGAGGGGCCTGCATATAGACTGAAGGAGGATAGGGGGGCCTGCATATAGACTGTAGGATAGAGGATGGAGGGGCCTGCATATAGACTGTAGGAGGATGGAGGGGCCTGCATATAGACTGTAGGATAGAGGATGGAGGGGCCTGCATATAGACTGAAGGAGAGAGGATGGAGGGGCCTGCATATAGACTGAAGGAAAGAGGATGGAGGGGCCTGCATATAGACTGAAGGAGGATAGGGGGGCCTGCATATAGACTGAAGGACAGAGGATGGAGGGGCCTGCATATAGACTGAAGGAGAGAGGATGGAGGGGCCTGCATATAGACTGAAGGACAGAGGATGGAGGGGCCTGCATATAGACTGAAGAAAAGAGGATGGAGGGGCCTGCATATAGACTGAAGGAGAGAGGATGGAGGGGCCTGCATATAGACTGAAGGACAGAGGATGGAGGGGTCTGCATATAGACTGAAGGATAGAGGCTGGAGGGGTCTGCATATAGACTGAAGGAGAGAGGATGGGGGGGCTGCATATAGACTGAAGGAGAGAGGATGGAGGGGTCTGCATATAGACTGAAGGAGAGAGGATGGAGGGGCCTGCATATAGACTGAAGGAGAGAGGATGGAGGGGCCTGCATATAGACTGAAGGAGAGAGGATGGAGGGGCCTGCATATAGACTGAAGGAGAGAGGATGGAGGGGCCTGCATATAGACTGAAGGAGGATGGAGGGGCCTGCATATAGACTGAAGGACAGAGGATGGAGGGGCCTGCATATAGACTGAAGGACAGAGGATGGGGGGGCCTGCATATAGACTGAAGGAAAGAGGATGGAGGGGCCTGCATATAGACTGAAGGAGAGAGGATGGAGGGGCCTGCATATAGACTGAAGGAGAGAGGATGGAGGGGCCTGCATATAGACTAGAGGATGGAGGGGCCTGCATATAGACTGAAGGACAGAGGATGGAGGGGCCTGCATATAGACTGAAGGAGGATGGAGGGGCCTGCATATAGACTGGAGGAGAGAGGATGGAGAGGCCTGCATATAGACTGAAGGAGAGAGGATGGAGGGGCCTGTATATAGACTGAAGGAGAGAGGATGGAGGGGCCTGCATATAGACTGAAGGATAGAGGATGGAGGGGCCTGCATATAGACTGAAGGACAGAGGATGGAGGGGCCTGCATATAGACTGAAGGAGAGAGGATGGAGGGGCCTGCATATAGACTGAAGGATAGAGGATGGAGGGGCCTGCATATAGACTGAAGGAAAGAGGATGGAGGGGCCTGCATATAGACTGAAGGAGAGAGGATGGAGGGGCCTGCATATAGACTGAAGGAGAGAGGATGGAGGGGCCTGCATATAGACTGAAGGAGAGAGGACGGAGGGGCCTGCATATAGACTGAAGGGGAGAGGACGGAGGGGCCTGCATATAGACTGAAGGAGAGAGGATGGAGGGGCCTGCATATAGACTGAAGGAGAGAGGATGGAGGGGCCTGCATATAGACTGAAGGATAGAGGATGGAGGGGCCTGCATATAGAATGAAGGAGAGAGGACGGAGGGGCCTGCATATAGACTGAAGGAAAGAGGACGGAGGGGCCTGCATATAGACTGAAGGAGAGAGGATGGAGGGGCCTGCATATAGACTGAAGGGGAGAGGACGGAGGGGCCTGCATATAGACTGAAGGAGAGAGGATGGAGGGGCCTGCATATAGACTGAAGGAGAGAGGATGGAGGGGCCTGCATATAGACTGAAGGATAGAGGATGGAGGGGCCTGCATATAGAATGAAGGAGAGAGGACGGAGGGGCCTGCATATAGACTGAAGGAAAGAGGACGGAGGGGCCTGCATATAGACTGAAGGAAAGAGGATGGAGGGGCCTGCATATAGACTGAAGGATAGAGGATGGGGGGGGCTGCATATAGACTGAAGGAGAGAGTATGGAGGGGCCTGCATATAGACTGAAGGAAAGAGGATGGAGGGGCCTGCATATAGACTGAAGGATAGAGGATGGGGGGGGGGCTGCATATAGACTGAAGGAGAGAGTATGGAGGGGTCTGCATATAGACTGAAGGAGAGAGGATGGAGGGGCCTGCATATAGACTGAAGGAAAGAGGACGGAGGGGCCTGCATATAGACTGAAGGAAAGAGGATGGAGGGGCCTGCATATAGACTGAAGGAAAGAGGATGGAGGGGCCTGCATATAGACTGAAGGAGGATGGGGGGGCCTGCATATAGACTGAAGGAGAGAGGATGGAGGGGCCTGCATATAGACTGAAGGAGAGAGGATGGAGGGGCCTGCATATAGACTGAAGGAGGATGGAGGGGCCTGCATATAGACTGAAGGAGAGAGGATGGAGGGGCCTGCATATAGACTGAAGGAAAGAGGACGGAGGGGCCTGCATATAGACTGAAGGATAGAGGCTGGAGGGGCCTGCATATAGACTGAAGGAAAGAGGATGGAGGGGCCTGCATATAGACTGAAGGAAAGAGGATGGAGGGGCCTGCATATAGACTGAAGGACAGAGGATGGAGGGGCCTGCATATAGACTGAAGGACAGAGGATGGAGGGGCCTGCATATAGACTGAAGGAAAGAGGATGGAGGGGCCTGCATATAGACTGAAGGAAAGAGGATGGAGGGGCAGTGTCAGTATTTGCAGTGTTGGCCCTTCTTTCTCAGGACCTCTGCAATCCGACTGGGCATGCTCTCAATCAACTTCTGGGCCAATTCCTGACTGATAGCAGCCCATTCTTTCATAATCACTTCTTGGAGTTTGTCAGAATTAGTGGGTTTTTGTTTGTCCACCCGCCTCTTGAGGATTGACCACAAGTTCTCAATGGGATTAAGATCTGGGAAGTTTCCAGGCCATGGACCCAAAATGTCAACGTTTTGGTCCCCGAGCCACTTAGTTATCACTTTTGCCTTATGGCACGGTGCTCCATCGTGCTGGAAAATGCATTGTTCTTCACCAAACTGTTGTTGGATTGTTGGAAGACGTTGCTGCTGGAGGGTGTTTTGGTGCCATTCTTTATTCATGGCTGTGTTTTTGGGCAAAATTGTGAGTGAGCCCACTCCCTTGGATGAGAAGCAACCCCACACAAGAATGGTCTCAGGATGCTTTACTGTTGGCATGACACAGGACTGATGGTAGCGCTCACCTTTTCTTCTCCGGACAAGCCTTTTTCCTGATGCCCCAAACAATCGGAAAGAGGCTTCATCGGAGACTATGACTTTGCCCCAGTCCTCAGCAGTCCATTCACCATACTTTCTGCAGAAGATCAATCTGTCCCTGATGTTTTTTTTTGGAGAGAAGTGGCTTCTTTGCTGCCCTTCTTGACACCAGGCCATCTTCCAAAAGTCTTCGCCTCACTGTGCGTGCAGATGCGCTCACACCTGCCTGCTGCCATTCCTGAGCAAGCTCTGCACTGGTGGCACTCCGATCCCGCAGCTGAATCCTCTTTAGGAGACGATCCTGGCGCTTGCTGGACTTTCTTGGACACCCTGAAGCCTTCTTAACAAGAATTGAACCTCTTTCCTTGAAGTTCTTGATGATCCTATCAATTGTTGATTGAGGTGCAATCTTAGTAGCCACAATATCCTTGCCTGTGAAGCCATTTTTATGCAACGCAATGATGGCTGCACGCGTTTCTTTGCAGGTCACCATGGTTAACAATGGAAGAACAATGATTTCAAGCATCACCCTCCTTTTAACAGGTCAAGTCTGCCATTTTAACCCAATCAGCCTGACATAATGATCTCCAGCCTTGTGCTCGTCAACGTTCTCACCTGAGTTAACAAGACGATTACTGAAATGATCTCAGCAGGTCCTTTAATGACAGCAATGAAATGCAGTGGAAAGGTTTTTTGGGGGATTAAGTTAATTTTCATGGCAAAGAAGGACTATGCAATTCATCTGATCACTCTTCATAACATTCTGGAGTATATGCAAATTGCTATTAGAAAAACTTAAGCAGCAACTTTTCCAATTTCCAATATTTATGTCATTCTCAAAACTTGTGGCCACGACTGTACAGTGTGTGCTCTGGATGGTCCCTCATAGTGTAGTTACTAGGTTTGACCACCAGGTGTCGCAGAGTTCTAAGTTTATACTAGCGATGCCCAGTTTCACCAGAACATTAGAGCCATTAGTCCCTCTGAATAGTAGAGCGCTGTATAAATATAGATTATTATTAGAGCCCTTGTGTACTGTAATTACTAGGTGTGGCCACTAGATGTCATGGTGCACTTGCCCTAGTTTTCCTGTTAGAGGTGGCGGGGTGTTTCCAGGGCTTTAATTAAATTCTAGCTTTCATAATGGTTTGCCTAAGTATTTGTGAACCCATCCTGTCATTGAATATCTGATGGGGGATTTACTTCATTGTTCCAATTGTTTTGACTGTTCTCATCATGTCTTGGTGACTGGCATTAAAACAGTCCAAGTACCTACTGTACGGTATACTGGCAGCATTTACATCTTGAACCGTTGTATCATATATCATACCTCCCATTCCAAGTGGTGTTATTTTTCTTTAGGTTTTTATGCCATTATTATTTTTCACCTCATCCTCAGGATACAATCCACTTTAGTTGCCCCCTGATGAGCTGTTCAGGCGCGGCTAAACTCGTTGGGACTAGATACCTGATTTGGACTCTATCTGGGACTAGATATTTGATTAAGACATATCTGGACTTGGCGGTATAATTTTATACCGTTATATACAAATTCTGAGGATTTTTCAATGTGATATCGCTTGTTGGTTCTGTAATAAGTTTTTGATATCTGCTAACTATAAAGTACATGAATATACCATACCTGAGTAACAGACATTGCGTGACGGGATCTATCACTGTGCCAGGGAACTATTAGGGGGTTCCTGACACAGGATCGCCCCTATCGGGCGGCTTATTCCATCTTCAGGTAGGGAATTCTTTCCTTTTCTTCGATATATTCAGCTCTATTGAAATAGCCAAGTGGTGTTTATAGATTTTAATATGGAATATTACACCAGCTATGAACTGTTACTACAAGTCCCAGAAATGAATAAATGCATTGTAATACTCTGAGGTACTGCAAGTCCCAGCATAACCTAGAAATGAATGCAGAGTAACAGAGGGACTACAAGTCCCAGCATAAACTAATGAATAGTTACACACTGAGAAAGGGTTTGAATCAAGGGCTGCAGGTCCCACCTATCCTATGATGCCAGTTGCCAGAGGGCAGTCTCCAGTGCTGGGGGCGAAGTTGCTGTGAGCGGCCATCCCTCCTATGTGCTGTACAGAGGCAGGAGGCTAGTCCAGATAGTAAACATATACATGTGCAATTCATTTAAAGGGACAAATAGTAACTACTATTGGTGGTGAGAAACGACTACTATCACCAGCCTCCTACATGCAGGGTTCGGTGGACGGAAAGTCTTTGTACATTACATACCATACAGTATACTTGTAGTAAATGATGTAGGGTGGGTGGCTTCTTTTTAAGTCTCAAAGTGGCATCAAAATGCTAAATGAGTCAAATCACCACAGATCAGGGGGTCCCCGCCAGATGCCAGTGATTGGCTGCATAGGCATTTCTTGTGTACCTATAGGCACCAGGAAGCAGACCACTTAGACGGTTGGCACAACTCAAGAAGTCACTCCAACACTGCAGATTTGGGTGCAAACTGGCCATGGCCAGCTTTATTATCACTTTTTGCAGCAGACCAAAACATAAAGCATAAACATAAATCCTTAGCTGTCTGGCCACTGACTATACAGTATTTCCCCTCTCTATCAGGATCTGGGTCTACCACCCTGCTCCCCAAAACACCATAGTGCTTACCCCACACAGGGTTAGAGGGTCCCATCTCCCACAGGCCTTGGCACAGCCTGCTCCTTCCCCAGACTGGGAGCCCTGATTGAGGAGCTCAGCCCACATTTACCTGAGCTCCTCAGCTGGCTGCTAATTACCTTCATTACCAGCCTAGCTGCTGCCGGCCGTGGGAAAAACCTATTCTCCTAGCCTTTCCTGTTCTCACCCAGGCTCCTCTGGGGGAGATACACCATTTCAATGGCCGTCATATGGCCCTCTGGCAGCTCCACTGCCACAGTATATTTCAACTGGACAACACTAGCTTTCTTTCTTCTCTGGCTGGGCGCAAGAGAAGCTGAAATGCCGCCCCTTGGGCAGAAAGAAGACTATTCTATCAGGTTATAAAACATGAGTTTACAGTATTTATAAGGTGGACAGGGGGTATACTTATATGATTTTAATACACATTAGAAGACCTGTGCAGTCATATAGATAGCTAAATATGCTTATTGGACCTGTGAGGGTCCCTTTAAGGCCATCTGTCCACCAGCTGAAGCTCAACAGAAGATGTGTGTGGCAACAGGACAACGACCCAAAGCATAGAAGTAAATCAACAACAGAATGGCTTAAACAGAAGAAAATACACCTTCTGGAGGGGCCCAGTCAGAGTCCTGACCTCAACCCGATGGAGATGCTGTGGCATGACCTCAAGAAAGCGATTCACACCAGACATCCCAAGAATATTGCTGAACTGAAACCGTTCTGTAAAGAGGATCGGTCAAGAATTACTCCTGACCGTTGTGCACGTCTGATCTGCAACTACAGGAAACGTTTGGTTGAAGTTATTGCTGCCAAAGGAGCTTCAACCAGTTATTAAATCCAAGGGTTCACATACTTTTTCCACCTGCACTGTGAATGTTTACATGGTGTGTTCAATAAAAACATGGTAACATTTAACTCTTTGTGTGTTATTAGTTTAAGCAGACTGTGATTGTCTATTGTTGTGACTTAGATGAAGATCACATTTTATGACCAATTTGTGCAGAAATCCATATCATTCCAAAGGGTTCACATACTTTTTATTGCAACTGTATATGCATCTAGCTCCAGGTGAGTCTCAGGGAGAAGTTCCTTTTGGTTACTTGTGCAGCAGCTTTAGTGGTTTCCCATCTGTACAGAGGCACAGACTACATTCTAAAGTGTTTAAGGGCTCATTCAGAAGAGCATATGAATGGGTCCGCATCCATTTCGCAATTTTACAGAATGTGTGTGGACCCATTCATTTCAATGGGGCAGCAAAAGATGCGGACAGCACACTGTGTACTGTCTGCATCCGTAGTTCGGTTCTGCAGCCCCGCAAGAAAGATAGAGGATGTCCTATTCTTGTGGAATAGTCATTTCTATCACAGTGCCAGCCATATGTGGTCCACGAATTGCGGAGCACACACGGGCCGTTATCCATGTTTTGCAGATCCACAATTTGCAGTCCAGAAAACACTATGGTATATCGAAAAGTCTTAGGGTGGCTCTACCTCCAAGTGGATGGTACCAGTGCTCGTATCGTGACTTATTACCCTCACAGTCACCAAAAGTTAAATAGCAGAAAGATTAGATTGGATAGGCACTCGGACATCTGGAGTAATGCAGCAAAAAAAGGGTTTTATTCACAAGAATATATCACAGCAGTAAGGACAATTTAAATACAAAATAAAAAAATATAGATAAAATAATGCAATAATTACACTCAATAGTAAAAAAAAATTAAATTGAGATGGAAATGGATACAGTTGTGCAAGTAGTCCATATAATGAATAATAAAAAAACACTGATTGGAGGTGTCTTAGTCCATTATTGCACTTTGATCCACTAGATGTTCAATATAATGGAATGAAGCAAACAGTTCATATGGCACTTTAGTCCACTAAGTACTCCATAAACTATATCGGGATAAATAGTTCATATGAACAATTCTCCTTATTGTGTTTTTTCCAATCAATAAAACACTAGCTTTCTTTCTCGAATTTTCAATATGCAGACTTTAGACAATTAGTCAGTGTAGCAGTATGCGTATATTTGATATGTGTTTGTTCGATATGACACGATTTGGTTTCAGAGGTACTCCCTGTTCAGTTGGTCTCTGCGAGGTAGTTGTATATGAAGCGTTATCACACTAATCATCAGTGTGGGTCTTTTCGCTTGTCCCCCGTTTCCAGCCTTTCTTATTGAGTATCACCTCTATTTCAGTGTGAACAATTTTCGATCAACATTCGGCGTCCCTCGTGTTGTCGACTCCTCCTTCAATTAGTCACATGTGAGAGTCGACCAACAGAGTCCTTTTTCCCTGCTTGCCGGCTAAGCAGGGATTTCAAATTGTAGATGTTAAATCAGCTGATTATATGTTGTTTTCATATCTTTTTCTACAAATGCGCCTGACATGTTTACACGAAGCAACGATTGGGAAAGAACGATCTTTTGGCCAATCATTGCCCCATGTAAATGGTCTTTGGTATCCTTGAGCTTAACCGCCTCCGGACAGCCTAACGCAGGATTGCGGTCCGGAGGAGGCCGGTTTGTTCCTCTTCGACGTCCGGCGCGTCATCTTGCAAGACGCGAGATTTCCTGTGAGCGCGCGTTCACAGGAAATGGCAGGTAAACTAGTGCATCTGATCGCCGCTGGCAGGTTGTAGATGCGATTTTTTTAACCCTTGAAAGGTATATCGGACATTGTTTTGTTAACAGCGTCTGATATACCTGCTACCTGGTCCTCTGGTGGTCCCTTTTGCTTGGATCGACCACCAGAGGACACAGGCAGCTCTGTAAGTAGCACCAAACACCACTACACTACACCCCCCACCTCCTGTCACTTATTAACCCCTGATCACCCCATATAGACTCCCTGATCACCCCCCTGTCATTGATCACCCCCCTGTAAGGCTCTATTCAGACGTCCGTATGTGTTTTGCGGATCCGCAAAACGCATACGGACATCTGAATGGAGCCTTACAGGGGGGTGATCAATGACAGGGGGGTGATCACCCCATATAGACTCCTTGATCACCCCCCTGTAAGGCTCCATTCAGACGTCCGTATGTGTTTTGCGGATCCGCAAAACACGGACACCAGCAATGTTCTTTCCACATTTTGCGGATCCGCACATTGCCAGAACTATAAAGAAAACGCCTTTTCTTGTCCGCAATTGCAGACAAGAATAGGACATGTTCTATAGGCTCTACAAAAAATGCAGTGTTCGCCCGATCAGGCCTGATCTTGTGCGCACACTTGCGTTCAGTCCGCCCCACCGCAGTGACAGAATATTTTTTTTTCTGATCACTGCAAAAACACCGTAAAATCCAGGGCTGTGGAGTCGGAGTCGGAGTCAATTTTGGGTACCTGGAGTCGGCAAAAAATGAACCGACTCCGACTCCGACTCCTACTAAATTTAAATTGGAATAAAAAAATAAAAAAGCAAGTTTAAATGTCCGAATTCATAAACAGTTATAATTAATGACTTCTCTACTGTAAGAATAAAGGCCAATGCATGCAGTGCCTCACGTAACCGCAAAACAAACGCGTTCAGTGATGTGAAGAAGCATGCTTTTCATATGCTTCACTATATGGTACGCAATGCACAATTAGGAGTGGCAATACATATACTTTGCATTGTGTTGTGTTCTGATGTTACAGGGAACACAATGCCCATGGTTTACCTCGCCTCTCACTGATAAGGGATTAAGTAAATATGTGTTTTGCAGGACTAGAGACACTTGTATAAGTGAAGGGAATGGAGGGTCAATAGTTCAAGACTGAAGCTGTAAACCATGGATGTCAAACTCATGGCCCTCCAGATGTTGCAAAACTACAACTCCTATCATTCCCTGATAGCTGTAGTATGCCCAGGCATGATGGGAGTTGTAGTTTTGCAACAGCTGGAGGGCCACGAGTTTGACATCCCTGCTGTAAACCATTGGAAAAACTGCTGTCATTCAGCTAAGGCTATAAAACGTGTAAACTCAGAATGTTATCTTAAACTTTAAACATGACTATGGGATTCTTCTAGGGAAATCATGTTTTAAAATAAATGTCCCTTCTTGGATCCTCCCACTGCCCTGTCTTCAGCAGAAGATCAGCACACAAAGGAGAAGGCAGCAGCTTCTGCCCAACTACCTCTCTGTGCTAGAAGAGCTTAGAAGAACTTCTTTCTTTCCTTCAAGGAATGTATAAAATACATTTGCATATTAAATACAGAGGAGTCGGAGTCGGGGAGTCGGAGTCGGAAGTACAAAAAACTGAGGAGTCGGAGTCGGAGCATTTATCTACCGACTCCACAGCCCTGGTAAAATCGCTGCGGCGCTATAAAAAAGATCACTTTTGAGGGGCATGGCGAGTTCATAGAACATTGTTTTTTTGTTTTTTCTTACAAAGTCTCATATTCCACTAACTTGTGACAAAATAAAATCTCACATGAACTCACCATACCCCTCACGGAATCCAAATGCATAAAAATTTTTAGACATTTATATTCCAGACTTCTTCTCACGCTTTAAGGCCCCTAAAATGCCAGGGCAGTATAAATACCCCACATGTGACCCCATTTTGGAAAGAAGACACCCCAAGGTATTCCGTGAGGGGCATGGCGAGTTCCTAGAATATTATTTTTTGGCACAAGTTAGCGGAAAATGATTTTGTAAGTGAAAAAATAAAATAAAAATCATTTTCCCCTATTTTATTTTTTCACTTACAAAATCATTTTCCGCTAACTTGTGCCAAAAAAAAAAATATATATTCTAGGCCCCTCAGGGAATACCTTGGGGTGTCTTCTTTCCAAAATGGGGTCACTTGTGGGGTATTTATACTGCCCTGGCATTTTAAGGGCCCTAATGCATGAGAATCCAAATGCCTAAAAATGCCCTCCTAAAAGATACTCATTGGAATTTGGGCCCCTTTGCGCACCTAGGCTGCAAAAAAGTGTTACACATGTGGTATCGCCGTATTCAGGACAAGTAGGGCAATGTGTTTTGGGGTGTATTTTTACATATACACAAACTTTGTGTGAGAAATATCTCTGTCAAATGACAACTTTGTATAAAAAAAAAAATGGGAAAAGTTGTCTTTTAGAGAGATATTTCTCACCCAGCATGAGTACGGAGATACCACATGTGTGACACTTTTTTGCAGCCAAGATGCGCAAAGGGTCCCAATTTCCAATGAGTACTTTCAGGATTTCACAGGGCATTTTTACGAATTTCGATTCCAAACTATTTCTCACGCTTTAGGGCCCCTAAAATGCCAGGGCATTCCACATGTGACCCCATTTTGGAAAGAAGACACCCCAAGGTATTCCGTGAGGGGCATGGCGAGTTCATGTAAAATTGTATTTTTTGTCACAAGTTAGTGGAATATGAGACTTTGTAAAAAAAAAAAAAGAAAATAATCATTTTCCGCTAACTTGTGACAAAAAATAAAAACTTCCATGAACCCACTATGCCCATCAGCGAATACCTTAAGGTGTCTACTTTCCGAAATGGGGTCATTTGTGGGGCGTTTCTACTGTTTGGGCATTGTAGAACCTCAGGAAACATGACAGGTGCTCAGAAAGTCAGAGCTGCTTCAAAAAGCGGAAATTCACATTTTTGCATCATAGTTTGTAAACGCTATAACTTTTACCCAAACTAATAAATATACACTTATTGCATTTTTTTTTTTATCAAAGACATGTAGAACAATAAATGTAGAGAAAAAATTATAAAGAAATGTAGTTTTAATTGAAAAATGACGTTTTTTTTGCAAAAATTTTGGTCAATTTCGATTAATATAAAAAATGTCAGCAGCAATGAAATACCACCAAATGAAAGCTCTATTAGTGAGAAGAAAAGGAGGTAAAATTCATTTGGGTGGTAAGTTGCATGACCGAGCGATAAACGGTGAAAGTAGTGTAGTGCAGAAGTGTAAAAAGTGCTCTGGTCATTAAGGGGGTTTAAGCTAGGGGGGCTGAGGTGGTTAAAGGGTTTCTGTCACCCCACTAAAGTCATATTTTTTTTTTTTGGGCTACTTAAATTCCTTATACTGCGATATATCAATATATAATGCTCTTACTCACTTTCCTTCAGCAGTTTCTTCGAAATACTTACTTTTATAATATGTAAATGACCTCTCTACCAGCAAGTAGGGCGGTTACTTACTGGTAGCAGCCGCATCCTCCTTTCACAAAGACGCCCCCTCCTCATGTTGATTGACAGGGCCAGCGAACCCCATCGTCCTCTGGCTGGACCTGTCTGCGTTCAAAATCTGGCACCTGCGCCGTACCTGTCTTCAGTTGGCGCAGGCACACTGAGAGGACGCTCGCTTGGCTGCTCCACCCTCAATGCGCCAATGACGTCACATCTACACCCGGCGCAGGCGCACTGAGGAAGGAGCGCCCGAGCGAGCGCCCTCCTCTCAGTGCACCTGCGCTGACTGAAGACAGGTACGGCGCAGGCGCCAGATTTTGAACGCAGACAGGTCCAGCCAGAGGACGATGGGGTTCGCTGGCCCTGTCAATCAACATGAGGAGGGGCGTCTTTATGAAAGGAGGATGCGGCTGCTACCAGCAAGTAACCGCCCTACTTGCTGGTAGAGAGCTCATTTACATATTATAAAAGTCCGTTTTTCAAAGAAACTGCTGAAGGAAAGTGAGTAAGAACATTATATATTCATATATCGCAGTATAAGGAATTTAACTAGCCAAAAAAATATATATGACTTTAGTGGGGTGACAGAAGCCCTTTAAGATCAATTCTCAGACAATCCTATTCCCTTTTTTATGTCTAGACCCTAAAGATTTGACTGATCCTGTGTTTCCATGTCTTCATCCTCCACCTCATCTTTCAGTGTAACCATTCTGTTTCTGGGTCGTCTCTTCTCCCAGATTGTTGATCCATTTGGCGTTCAATTATGGCCATCCAGCTTCAATCAATGAGGCATCTCCATTCGTCCTGGGGATCTTCTAGTCGATAATGCTTCAAACCTCCAGGTTAGAGGTTCACAGCCCCCCCCCAAATGCCACAACTTTCTCTCAATAAATAAGTGTATAAAAACATTACGGTATATTAAATTAAAACATTCTGCTAATAAAAAAATTTTTAAAAAGGGAGGAACACGTCTGGTTTATGTATTTCCTGTAGCAGCGGACCCCTTGTGAGAATATCGACAATGGACGAGGAGGCCAATAAATGCAATAGTCTAAAAGAACAAAAAAAAAAAAAAAAAAAGTTAAAACATGCAAAAACTGCTTTAGTCATAATGTTTCAGGAGGAATAACAAAGGAACAAAACAATGTAGAGAAAAGACACTTTAGAATTGTTTCATAAAGGTTACAAGTATTCACAAAAACAGGTCCGGAGAGGAAACAGATCCTATTTATTTACTGCTATATGTAGCAAAGGGAAAAATAAAAGTTACTCCGTGTCCGTATTTCCGTTCCGCAAAAAAATAGAACATGTCCTATTACTGTCCGCATTATGGACAAAGATAGTACTGTTCTATAAAGGGCCAAGCTGTTCCGTTCCGCGAAATACGAAATGCACACAGAGGTCATCTGTATTTTCTGCGGATCCTTTTTTTGCGGACCACAAAATACATACGGTCGTGTGCATGAGCCCAAACAGTGAAGATCCTGTACAGGCTTTTAACCTCTGGATGCAAAATAATGACCAAGAAGGGTGTTCCTATTCACTGACAGATATTGGAGATCTTGAAAAATGGTAAGTGATTGGGACACAACATAGATTAGAAAGCTGTTAAAAAAAAAAGGTTATTCTGCTTTCCAAAAACATCATGTTTAAGGCTAGGTCTACTAGACGACATTTGTCGCGCTACAATTTTTATAATGGTAGTCTATGGAGTCGCACTGCAACATGCTGCGACTGTGACGCAACAGTCGCAGAAAAACCATTCGAGATGGATTTTTCTGCGACTGTCACGTCGTAGTGCGACACCATAGACGGCCATTATAAAAATTGACGCGCGACAAATGTCGTCATGTAGATCTAGCTTAACTGTATGGGAATAAACCCCTCCAGGGCAATTCCTCCAAGAGGTGTCTGGTTATTGACCGTCATCTTTGGCCTTCTCTTCAGCGGGGTGGTATGTGCACTCTGCCTGTGACAAGCTGCGTGCAGCAGCACAGGATGGTTTGTGCAGCCTCAGACAGCAAGTCGTGTGCTATAGACCTGTCATCTGGGACATGTAGGTGCCAGGACTGCTGCCTGCAGACAGTGATGATGATGGTGGACAGAGGTTCAATGGGTTATAGTGCTGGATAGGTTCTGAGTGGAGACTGGATGATCGGACTACTACCCCTATTGTCAGTGATCAGCTAACACAGATATGAATGGTAATAGATGCAGGGTCTGTACTTCTCATCTCATCATTCCTAGACTAGACCCTAACGATACAGAAGAATAGTAACTCACCGCCAGAAGTGAGATGGAAAGGACTGGTAGGATGATGAAGAATCTCAATCTACGATTTCTGTCCTGGCGAAGTATTACCTCTGTAATAGAAGAGATATGGATAAAATAAGTGCAGGATAATACAAACACACAATACACCCCAATACCACTATACAAACCACTAACACACAATACACCCCAATACAAACCACTAACACGCTATACCTAACAGCTACCTGGCACACACAGGACAATACTCGTTTAGCACCAGCATGTTCCACAGCGCTGTACAGACATTGTGATCACTGACACATCAGGGCATGTGTCTCCAGCCATGTCCGGTGCCGCATGCCCCCCATAGAGGTGCACACGGACAGGGGCCATCACAGGCTCTCTACAAAGGGAGAAAGGACCCCATAAACCTTTCCTCCAAACTCCCCATAGCATAGGTGCTGCAGTTGTCAGGGACCCTGGTTTATACTGGGGTTATTAGCCCAGCATCCACCAGAAGCCATAGTCCATTCCCCCCAAGAGGAGGGAGCTGGGGCTGCGGTGGATGAGGAGCCTGATGGCTACCTCTCGTCTCCTAGGGGCACTGAACCCTGAACAAGCTTGTGATGAACAGAAGTGCAAAGTGAACACAGTGAAGAAGAAGAAAGGACGTGCATCGTGTGATGACGGCCCAGACCCCAATTACAGGAGTTCCTCGTTAGTGGTTATAGCCAGAAGGCAAAGCAAATAGAGGTGTAAGTGCTCAAAAGTGAGGTGCCTGCAAATGTGTCACCGGTCAGTGGGATCCCACCCCAGGGTCACTTCTGTAGCTTGTCCTTCAGGCTGACCTCATGGCTCTGATTAGGACATCTCAGATCTTCTACAAGTAGCCATACATCTTGGCGCCCTCAGGCGGCTGTTACTTCATCTCCGTGCTTGCCTTTGCATTGCCGTCACACCAGATCTCAGCTGCCGATGATATATTAGGGGAAGATTGGAAACCACTTTTAGGAGCACTGTGAATCACAAACTGGATGTCGGGCAGGTTCTCACCCAGGTAAGCCGAGGTATATTCTAATAGAGGGCGGTCCGTTTTCTGTGGATTTTTATCTCTGCATGACCATATACATTAGACCTCTCCTTAAGGCCCCATATACATGTTCATATCCTTGGCCAAACATACAAGGATCGAGCAGTTGAAATCTTTATCAGTCTCATGTAAATCTGCAGGTTTGACTCATACACATCTAATGCGTATGGACAGCTTAAAGGGGTTTTCCCTAGAGTTCAATACTTATAGCCTATCCTCACGATAGGTCATCAATATCCAATAGGCGGACAGCATTGATCTGAAGAAGCCACTGGTGAGTACTGTGACCTCACAGCGCCATACATTGTACAGTGGCTGTGCTTGGTATTGCAGCCAAGACTCATTCAGTTCCATGAGACTGAGCCTCACACAGGCCATGTGACCAAAGAACGTGACATCACTGGCCTAGGAAGAGACCACAGCGATCACCAGCTGATCGGTGGGACTGCCAGGAGTCTGACCCCCACCGATCAGATACTAATGACCTATCCTGAGACTAGATAATATTACACTCTTAGAAAATACCTTTAAAGGGGCGGTCTGCTGAGTGCATATGTTTGCCTCAGCTTATAACGGCCATACAGTTGACCAGACAACCCCTTACAAGTGCGTTCTGGATGTACCTTACCTGAACAGCTGCCGAAGACAAAGTACAAGAGATTCCAGGAAAGCAAGAGAAGACAATGCCATAGAATTAGTTTGTGACAATAGAATAGGCGGTCAGTCCACGTGCACACAAGGTTTGCCCTGCCCTGTACATACGGCAGAGGCTGCGCCTGGTGCTGCAGCATTCACACTGCCTGGGCGCACCAGGAAAGAGCATTGTGCTGAACTATTTCTGCCCGTTACTAGCTGAGAAAGGATTTCTGCCCAAAATTAAAGTGGAACGATCACTTCTATTTATTTATTACATTAGTCCACAATTCTGTATAAAATAATTTTACTCCCTACACTTAATAACCAGATACATTTTTTTCTTCCTTTGGGCTTCTCTGTGTTCGAGTGGCCATAACTATTTTTTTCAATGACATGACTATTGAAGGCCTTGTTTTCTATGGTTCCATTGATGGTCACAACATTCTCACACCCCACTAGTATCCAGGCGTCATGCTCCCCAGTAAAGCCTTGCACTCAAGAAAACTTACCTGACGGGGTCAGGACATAGAGGTTGGTGACATTCCTCGAGAGAATGAGTGTCTGATTGCTGGGTCGGCCTCCGCCATCGGCCCATATCACTCTGGTAATGTTCGGGTACATGACGACCCCCAAAGGATTGGATTTTCCTTTGAGATCTAGACAGGAAGCAGAAAAAGTCATTACATAAAAGTGCTATAAGAAAAATACACAGCGCCGAAGTCTGGCAAACAGGGCCGCGCAGCCTTCTCGGAAAATATTAAAGGGGTGTTCCCGTCAGAAACACTTATCCACTGGATCGGTGACAAACGCTACATTAGTGGAGGTCTGACCTAAGTGCTAGACGGCTTCAATCAATACCTCAGATTGCAGGGGGTGTGCAGACCACTAGTCTAGGGGCAAAGAGGGACCAGGATCTTCTCTCCTGGTGATCCACTGGGACCACATCTCAGAACCAAAAGTATTCAGTACCTGAGAAGTAACTATTATCAATCATGATCAGAATATTGTTCAGATCGTTAACTGTATCCATAGCAAAATCAGCTGAATACTGGGGGGCAGGAATAGGGACCGGGTGGGATCAGCTGAATACTGGGGGCCGGGACCAGGGGGGATCAGCTGAATACTGGGGGCCAGGAATAGGGACCAGGGGGTATCAGCTGAATACTGGCGGCCAGGAATAGAGACCAGGGGGGGGGGGGTTCAGCTGAATACTGGGGGCCAGGAATAGGGACCAGGGTGTATCAGCTGAATACTGGGGGCCAGGAATAGGGACCAGGGGGTTCAGCTGAATACTGGGGGCCAGGAATAGGGACCAGGGGGTATCAGCTGAATACTGGCGGCCAGGAATAGGGACCAGGGGGTTCAGCTGAATACTGGGGGCCAGGAATAGAGACCAGGGGGGGGGGGTTCAGCTGAATACTGGGGGCCAGGAATAGGGACCAGGGTGTATCAGCTGAATACTGGGGGCCAGGAATAGGGACCAGGGGGTTCAGCTGAATACTGGGGGCCAGGAATAGGGACCAGGGGGTTCAGCTGAATACTGGGGGCCAGGAATAGGGACCAGGGGGTTCAGCTGAATACTGGGGGCCAGGAATAGTTACCAGGGGAGATCAGCTGAATAGTGTGAGGAGGGGGGGGGGGCGGAATGGGAACCAGGGGGATCACGTGAATAGTTGGGGGCCAGGAATGGGAACAAGGGGGGGGGGAAATCACGTGAATAGTTGGGGGCCAGGAATGGGAACCAGGGGGGGGGGGAAAATCACGTGAATAGTTGGGGGCCAGGAATAGGGACCAGGGTGGAAGGGGCCGTCTCTGATTAGGAGGGAAGATGTGAAGGTAGCAGGCGATGTTCTTTTTGTATTCATTGTCTTCTGGACAATTCTCACATCTGTGAATCCGGAATTAAAGGGACACTGGCAGGCCCAATAACCGTAATTAGCTGTACATATGACTGCCCAGGTCTTCTAATGTGCATTAAAAACATATAAGTATCCCCCCTGTCCACATTATGAATACAGTAAACTCATCTCCACGTTTCATCTCCACTTGCGCCCAGCCAGCCTCAGCCCAACCGCCGTTTTGAAGCGCTGCCCATCTCATCAATATTCACTTAGCTGGGCGGCTTCTGCTGTCCCCGACCTTCCGAGATCTGGCGCATGCCCAATAGAAAGCTATGGGTGCCGGGCGCATGCGCAGAAGCTGAAAGCGAGTCCGATGCCCATAGCTTTCTATTGGGCATGCGCCGGATCTTGGAAGGTCGGGGACAGCAGAAGCCGCCCAGCTAAGTGAATATTGATGAGATGGGCAGCGCTTCAAAACGGCGGTTGGGCTGAGGCTGGCTGGGTTCAAGTGGAGATGAAACGCCGCCCCTTGGGCAGAAAGAAAAGCGATTAGTTCAGGTTATAAAACATGAGTTTACTGTATTCATAATGTGGACAGGGGGGATACTTATATGTTTTTAATGCACATTAGAAGACCTGGGCAGTCATATGTACAGCTAATTATGGTTATTGGGCCTGCCAGTGTCCCTTTAAGTTCAATTTTTTCCCAATTGAAGGATTTTTTTATGGGACGTTGCTCTGATTTTATTCCTAGGACTTACCGTTTATGGGAGTAATATTTTTGCTGTCCGCACTGACTAGATTGGAGACATGAACTGTGAACGAGGCAGTGATGTTGTTCGGAACGGTGAGTGTCCGGTTATCATGGCTCAGCCAGCTCCCGTCTCTCAGGTCTTCTCCATCCATGGTCCAGTTAACTGCATCCGGTTCTCCATCACAGACAACAGTAAAAGATATGGTTGCCCCCGTGTCGTTCCGGGATAGCTCCTTGATCCAGACAAGATCTAGAAGGAGGAAACACGGTTCTTTAGTTTATTTCACAGATTCACATGCCTTACTGGCGCCATTGCTACGCATACGTCACATGACCACTGTGGCTGTGTCAGGTGCACTCACCATGAACCTCATATCCGATCTGGTGGTATGATTCTTTAACCCCATTGCCGTTCCTGTATTCCAGAGTATAAATGCCGCCATCCCTCTTGGTTATATTGCTTATGGTGACCCGTCCGGTGGATTCATTCACACTGACCCTTCCTTCATACTTATCAGGTATAAGATAACTGTAATTGCAGGGGATGTGGATGGCCACATGATCATGATGGATCTTGTAGAGTGTGTTCAGTTTGCACGGCTTAAAAGAAAATGTTATATTGGAGCCGATGGCGACGCGATTGACTTCATGGCTTTGTATCAATGTGAAGCCGATAAATAGTAGAAGACCTGAAAAATAAGGAAAAATAATTATAGATACAACGCATCTACATATATTCTAGAGAGAGAGCATAATCTATAAGGGTCCATTCACACGTCTATGGTGTATCTGCAATACACCGGGCCGCTCATCGCCGGAACTGCCTGCCGGATCCTGAAATCCGTGTGCAAACGCATAGCACTTGTAGACTGATCCGGATGCGAATCCGTCTAACAAACGCAATGAAACACCAGATCTGTCTCTCTGTTTGTCACCCTGAAATATTTTTTTGCATTTTTAAAAGTCTGCGCATGCACAGACCGGAAAACCGGATGCGTTTTTCCGGAACACTTGGTGCTGGATCCGGCATTAATGCATTTTTTAAATGGAAACTAATGGCGGATCTGGCATTTTGGACTGAGAAAATACCGCAGCATGCTGTGGTATTTTGTCCGACCAAATACCATAAGAGTGACTGAACTGAAGACATCCTGAACGGCTCGCTCTCTATTCAGAATGCATGGGGATAAAACTGAAGCGTTTTTTCCCGGTATTGAGCCCCTAGGACGGAACTCAATACCGGAAAACTTTAACGCAAGTGTGAAAGTACCCTAAGGGGTTAAAAGTATATTAGTTTAGTCCAATCCATCCAAAAGATATAAGTATACCCACTAACCACCCAATTCACAGTGCATGCTTGTATTTGTAGTCCGCTCACATATAGTGTTGAGCAAACTTGTGTTTTAAGTTCGGCATCTAAAGTTCGGGTTATCGAAGAATCGCGTTATGGATTCTAAATTCCGTTATGGTCCATGGTAGCGGAATCCATAACGGGATACTTCGATAACCCGAACTTAAAACACAAGTTCGCTCAACACTACTCACATACTGTCTGGCGGTGCTTTACATGTCATAGGAAAAGGTGCAGATTGTTAAAAAGGACATAGGAACAGAACACACTAAATACAACATAAAAAGGGGTTGTGCGGAACCGAAAAAGTGAGCCTGGTGACCGGCACTAATGGGAAAGATGTAAAACAGCTAGGGCAGCGCTAAAGCCCGCCCATCGGTGCTGGTGACGTCACCGGGAATACTGCTAAGCGGAAGCCTCCACCCAGCTTACCCTAAGCCCGGTACGTCACCGAATCCCCTAAAAATGCCCTTGCCCTGCGCAGGGAGAATCTGTGCATGAAATCATAGGAGCCAGAGGGGTTAAGATGAACCCAGACAAGGGTTAGTGGGGGTCCTAACGCTGGGGCCCCCACCTATGACGAGAGCGCCCCCCCCCCCCCCACCTATGATGAGAGCGCCCCCCCCCCCCCCCACCTATGATGAGAGCGCCCCCCCCCCACCTATGATGAGAGCGCCCCCCCCCCACCTATGACGAGAGCGGCCCTCCCGCCCCACCTATGACGAGAGCGCCCCCCCCCCACCTATGATGAGAGCGCCCCCCACCTATGACGAGAGCGGCCCTCCCGCCCCACCTATGACGAGAGCGGCCCTCCCGCCCCACCTATGACGAGAGCGGCCCTCCCGCCCCACCTATGACGAGAGCGGCCCTCCCGCCCCACCTATGACGAAAGCGGGCCCCCCCCACCTATGACGAAAGCGGGGGGCCCCCACCTATGACGAAAGCGGAGCCCCCTGAAAAGAATGGAGCAGCCGGTCAGGTAAATGTGAGGCCGCTCCAGTCTTTGATATCCCAGGAGGGCGCTGCAATGGTCTATCAAATCATCCATCATCCAGATGTCCCCACAGAGGAGGCACTCACAGCGGGTACACGTCCCATCCCTTATTTCATGTGAAGGGTTAATAATTGTGCGGGTGAGGAGCATAGTGGAGCGGCTGCTAGTGTTCGAATGCCAAATGTTGGTGTACCAGGAACGCCAGAAGTTACGCGACATGTTCGCATGCAACTCCAATCTAGAATAGACAGTCACCCAGTGTTCTGTCAGAAAACCTTAAATCGTCAGATTCCCTTCTGTGGGTGTGCGCCTCCGTGCAAGCGCAGTACCACGGCACTGCACCTCCACGCAAGCACAGTATCAGGGCATGGGTAAGTTAAAATTACAGTGAGCGGTGACTCACGGAAGCGTGACGGGCGCGCGCTCTCAGGGGTAAGGAGATCTGACGGTCTTGTTAAATCTCCTTACCCTCACACTGCACACGCGCGGATTGTAAAATCTCCTTACCCTCACTACACAGCGCGCTTCAGATTCATTGCTGGCTGGCTTCAATCCGCGCGTGCGCAGTGTGAGGGTAAGGAGATTTAACAAGACAAAAGACCCCTGAGAGCGCACGCCCATCGCGCTTCCGTGAGTCACCGCTCACTGTAATTTTAACTTAGCCATGCCCTGGTACTGCGCTTGCGTGGAGGTGCCGTACCGTTGTACTGTGCTTGCGCGGAAGTCACGTGGGGTAAGGGAATCTGACGAGGTAAGGTTTTCTGACAGAACACCGGGACAACCCACTGGTCTTTCTCTGATGTCCGCACCATCCAGAACTTCAGTAAAAGTGCCGCATTTTAGCGTAAAACAATTATGTGCCAAAACTTGCGCCTTTTTACCGTCAATATATGAGAGAAGCCTTCAGTATGTCTCGTTAGAGGCCGGATAGGAAGGAGAGAAATCAGCCTTTCTGAATCCATCCAACCCGGCAGGTGTGACTCCAGCCTACGGCTCATGTGGCATCAGCTCCTGTCCTCCCGTGACCTTCCGCAGCCCCGCAGAAATATACACATCCTAGTCTTCTCCGTTTTATGGACATGTACACCGCGGGATCCACGATTTGTGGAGCACAACATGAATACAGCCCCTTATGGCAGGACCCGTCTATGTAAAGGGCATGGTGTGTCGCATTATTATTACTGGGACACTACGGTGGGGTATTATTATTACTGGGAGACTATAGAGGGGGATTATTATTACTGGGAGACTATAGAGGGGCATTATTATTACTGGGAGACACTATAGGTGGCATTATTATTATTACTGGGACACTATAGAGGGGTGTTAAGGGGAATATGGCTTTTAGCCAGAACCTCATCCTGATGACCACACAAATATGCCTGATAATTGGAGCCAGTGGTATTCACCCATTCAGTATGGCAAGTAGCATTGTGTCCCTTGTTAGCATATCTAAAGCAGTTGAACAACATCCTCTTGACCAAGAGATGGGGGAAGATATTTGGGTGGTCACAGGGTGGAGTCGATGGTGGGGGGCTGGGACACAGCAAGATATAGATGAAAGTTGGGTGTGAGGCTGGGTCTCTCTTCCTGCCACCCACTGGAACAACAGCACTTCAGGAGCAAGCTAAGTTATATGTGTGCGTATGTGGGTATGTATACAAGTATAATATCCCAGTAGACTTTATATGTGTACATATAGATATTTGTAGTCTGCGATTGTATTACCAATAGATTCTGTTTATGCAGGAGTCTCTATATGTACATGTACTAATGGTCAGGTACTGGATGTGAGTTGGTTAGAAGAGTAGATCCAGTAGACTGTATATTGGTGGACTCTGGATATACTGTATATACATACACATTAGCCACATTTGCTTAGCATCCAGGGTGCTCAGGAACGGAGGTGGCTGTGTGTGCTGGTGTCCTCTATGTATTGTGTTATCTGTATCTCTATGTATAATGTCCATTGCTTTGTCATCTCTATGTTATCAGTAAACTATTTTTATATATAAGTATCCGTGAGGGTTTTGTGTGGCTCCTGGGGTATATGAAGGACTGGAGGAGGTGTAATTATACACAGGATATTCGGGTTGTATGGGAAACATTGGCAACATGCTAGGAATAGAATAGAAGGGATGGAAAAGGGAGATATACATAAATCTCTATTTCCCAAGAAGCAAAAATCCCCTCTTCAAGGGGCATTATTATTATTACTGGGACACTATATAGAGGTGCATTATTATTACTGGGACACTATATAGAGGTGCATTATTATTACTACGGGGACACTATAGAGGGGCATTATTATTACTACTGGGACACTATAGAGGGGTATTATTATTACTACTGGGACACTATAGAGGGCATTATTGTTACTGGGACACTATAGAGGGGTATTATTATTACTAGGACACTATAGGGGCATTATTATTACTAGTACACTATAGAGGGGTATTATTAATACTAGGACACTATAGGGGGTATTATTATTACTGGGAGCAGATCTCAGAGGTGGGACCCACATATCCCAGTGATATGTCATCAATGTCCCAGATGGGAATAAACCCCTTTAATATGTAAAATCCAATTTATAAAATAAATAGTAAAGTGCTGCGGAACATGTTGGCGCTGTATAAAGATATTACTGTTAATAAATGCAGGGTAATTAATGAAACATGATAAAATATGCGATAAATATATCACTAACTTAATAAAAAACCATAAAAATAGCAATACTCACATGCAATTAGATCGAGGCTCTGTATACACATCCCGGGCCTTCGTGTTAGGCCTCATGCACACGACGTTTTTTTTCACGGTCCGCAAAAACGGGGTCCATGATCCGTGACCGTTTTTTCGTCCGTGGGTCTTCCTTGATTTTTGGAGGATCCACGGACATGAAAAAAAAGTCGTTTTGGTGTCCGCCTGGCCGTGCGGAGCCAAACGGATCCATCCTGAATTACAATGCAAGTCAATGGGGACGGATCCGTTTGACGTTGACACAATATGGTGCAATTGCAAACGGATCCGTCCCCATTGACTTTCAATGTAAAGTCAGGAGTCCCTTTACTTTCACACTTGCGTTCATATAATGCAGACGGTGGCTCCGTTCAGAGCGGATCCGTCTGCATTATATTGTTAAAACATTTCTAAGTGTGAAAGTAGCACAGACGGATCCGTCCAGACTTTACATTGAAAGTCAATGGGGGACGGATCCGTTTGAAAATTGAGCCACAGTGTGTCATCTTCAAACGGATCCGTCCCCTCTGACTTACATTGTAAGTCTGGACGGATCCGCTTGCCTCCGCACGGCCAGGCGGACACCCGAACATAACTTGAAGCGTCCCCATCACCATGGGAACGCCTCTATGTTAGAATATACTGTCGGATATGAGCTACATCGTGAAACTCATTTCCGACAGTATATTCTAACACAGAGGCGTTCCCATGGTGATGGGGACGCTTCAGGTTAGAATATACTGAAAACCTGTGTACATGACTGCCCCCTGCTGCCTGGCAGCACCCGATCTTAGGGCCGTGATCAGCACAATTAACTCCTCAGGTGCCGCACCTGAAGGGGTTAATTGTACTATCATATCCCCCAGAGATCAGGGCTGCCAGGCAGCAGGGGGCAGACCCCCCCTCCCCAGTTTGAATATCGTTGGTGGCACAGTGTGCGCCCACCATCGGGCCCCCCCCTTCCTCCCTCTATTGTTATAAATCGTTGGTGGCACAGTGTGCGCCCACCATCACCCCCCCTCTCTCTATAGCAGTAACAACATTGCTGGCAGTGTGCGGCCTCCCATTTCCCCCCCCCCCCCGATCATTGGTGGCAGCGTAGTTCCGATCGGAGTCCCAGTTTAATCGCTGGGGCTCCGATCGGTAACCATGGCAACCAGGAAGCTACTGCAGCCCTGGTTGCCATGGTTACTTAGCAATAGTACAATTGTACAAGATTCATACTTACCTGCTGGCTGCTGCGATGTCTGTGACCGGCCGGGAGCTCCTCCTACTGGTAAGTGACAGCTCTTTAGCAATGCACCGCACAGACCTGTCACTTACCAGTAGGTGGAGCTCCCGGCCGGACACAGACATCGCAGCAGCAAGCAGGTAAGTATGAATCTTCTACTATTGTACTATTGCTAAGTAACCATGGCAACCAGGGCTGCAGTAGCGTCCTGGTTGCCATGGTTACCGATCGGAGCCCCAGCGATTAAACTGGGACTCCGATCGGAACCACGCTGCCACCAATGATCGGGGGGGGGGGGATGGGAGGCCGCACACTGCCACCAATGCTGTTACTGCTATAGAGAGAGGGGGGGCGATGCTGGGCGCACACTGTGCCACCAACGATTTATTACAATAGAGGGAGGGAGGGGGGGGGGCGATGGGGGGCGCACACTGTGCCACCAACGATTTATTACAATAGAGGGAGGGAGGGGGGGGCAATGCTGGGCGCACACTGTGCCACCAACGATTTCTAACAATAGAGGGAGGAAGGGGGGGCCCGATGGGGGGCGCACACTGTGCCACCAACGATATTCAAACTGGGGAGGGGGGGGGGTCTGCCCCCTGCTGCCTGGCATCCCTGATCTCTTACAGGGGAATATGATAGTACAATTAACCCCTTTAGGTGCCGCACCTGAAGGGGTTAATTGTGCTATCATATCCCCCTGTAAGAGATCGGGTGCTGCCAGGCAGCAGGGGGCAGTCTTGTACAAAGTTTGTAGTGTATTCTAACTAGAAGCGTCCCCATCACCATGGGAACGCTTCTGTGTTAGAATATACTGTTGGATATGAGTTTTCACGAAGTGAAAACTTAGATCAGAAAAAGCTTTTATGCAGACGGATCTTCGGATCAGTCTGTATGAAAGCAACCTACGGCCACGGATCACGGACACGGATGCCAATCTTGTGTGCATCAGTGTTCTTTCACGGACCCATTGACTTGAATGGGGCCGTAAACCGTTGTCCGTCATAAAAATAGGACAGGTTAGGGATACACGGATCACGGCCTCGGCTGCAAAACGGTGCATTTTCCGATTTTTCCACGGACCCATTGAAAGTCAATGGGTCCGTGAAAAAAAAACGGAAAACGGCACAACGGCCACGGATGCACACAACGGTCGTGTGCATGAGGCCTTATGTGTATAAAGTGCCGCCAAACAATAGCCATTTAAAGCATAACAGGTAGGTACTTAATACAAGACCGTTCTATGTCTGTTTCATCGTCCTATGGTCTGCTGTCAGTTCAGCATTGTGCAGTGACACGTGACTCGCTACTAAAGGTATTGTCCACTAGGTGGCGTTAAATATCACCGAAAGTAAATCAGACCATAAATTCCACTTTAAGTGGAGACTTGTGGTAATATTTCTGTCAGCCACCAGGGGGCAGTATTGCTCTGCTCCGCAGTGCACATCCGTCATGAAGTTGTTCCAGCTCCATTATCTCATACTCATTCTTAGGCCTCATGCACACGACCGTTGTGTGCATCCGTGGCCGTTGTGCCGTTTTCAGTTTTTTTTTCAGACTAAGGGTCCATTCACACGTCCGTTTTTTCTTTCCTGATCTGTTCCGTTTTTTGCGGAACAGATCAGGACCAGATCTGGACCCATTCATTTTCAATGGGTCCTGGAAAAAAATAAAAAATAAAAAAAAAATAAAAAAAAAAAAAATAATAAAAATCGGACAGCACAATGTGTGCTGTCCGTTTCCGTTGTTCCGTTCCGCATGCCCGTTTAAATATAAAACATGTCCTATTCTTTTCCGCAAAATTCGGATCCTGGTACAATACAAAGTCAATGGATCCGCAAAAAACGGAAGACATTCGGATGTCATTCCGTATGTCATCCGTTTTTTGCGCAATCCGTTCCTGGAAACACATAACAAATTTTTATTTATTTATTTTTTTAATTTTTTTTTCAAAGAAATCCAAACAACTTTATTTGATTATTGAAATGTATACATGTTTCTGTTTTTTACGGATCCGCAAAAAACGGATGACATACGGAAACATTTTCAGGAACAACGGATCCGCAAAAAACGGACCGAAATTCGGATTATAGAAAAATACTGACGTGTGAATGTAGCCTTAATGATCATACCTTATTTCATTAAGTATGTGCCAATGATCATTTTTGCCAATATAAACTATTATTACATTTCTAACTTTGTAGGTCAAATATTGTGGATTTTACCCCAGTGTTTGATCTGGTCTCCCCTAGAAACGTCCACCTCCTCTGGAGCGAGTCCCTGGGCTGCGCTTGCGCATAAGCTCCTCTTTTTTCTTCTTGCTTGCCGCTCAGTCATCTCATGAGCGCGCACGCCACCCAATGCCGTGCATGCCCAGAGCGTTGCCGCTTCACAAACAGAGCCGCGCATGCTCTGTATGCAGCGGTTGTAGAGGGAGAGAATGGTGGAGGAGGAGGGGAGCTGTCAGCCTTCAGCAGCACAGCCCCGATCATTGAATGGTGAGGAGAACGGGGCTGCGCTGCTGTGTGTAACTGTGTGAAACTGGCATAAAGGGCAGTTTCACAATTGCGGCAGGACGGATTCGTTCCACCTGCTATTTAGTCGGACTTTCTGGAACTTTTGGAAGTACAAATCACATGACCCTTCTTTCCCCTCTACGTCTGGTGTTAGGACCCCCTCATACATGTGAGGTCGGCAGTCATCTTAGAGGAGCAATTTATAATGGCCGGTGTCACAATTAGTAATGTTCTCACTTTATTTACATTTGATCCATTAACACGTGTTGAGACATAACAATATAATTATTTACAAGTGGTCACTGGGACCAATGATTGTCTCTGGGTTGACATGTGTTAAATAGTAATAAAACGTTTATTACCTGTCCTTAACATTTTTAACTAGAACTGACGGGGTTAAAAATATCAGCCGTGTCTGCACTATCACTATCGGTAGTCTGAGTATAAATGACACCACTAGGGGGCGAACCGCACTATTGCCTGCCTATCTTCACTGTCTCCTTCTGCCGTACTAAACTTTGTAACACCGTTTGTTTTACAGTGCTACTTGCTGATAGCGACTGCCCTCCCAGCGTCCACTTATTGCATCAAAGCTCTTTCCTTTTCTTTGCTGGCTAAAACTTTACATGTATCTCTCTCTGCCAACCCAAACCCCCCCCCCCCCCCAACCCCGACATGTTTCGCCAAAACACTTGGCGTCTTCAGGGGTATGGGCAGTCTCACATTTATACTCAGACTACCATTAGTGATAGTGCAGACACGGCTGATTTTTTTAACCCCGTCAGTTCTAGTGAAAAATTTTAAGGACAAGTAATAAACGTTTAATTTTAGTACTATTTAACACGTGTCAACCCAGAGACAATCGTTTGTCCCAGTGACCACTTCTAAATAATTAAATTAGTAATGTTGGCACATCTGTGAGATGTCTGTGCCCCAGACGATGAGATCTATGCCTGGTACAGAGTCTGGCAAAACGTGTCACTTTTCTACCCCAGAAAACTGCCATACCCCAATGTGTATGGCCTCTTTAAAAACAATAAAGATAAAAAGAAGGGGAAAAAAAAAAATCAATCACTTATCAACACATAGTCCACGTGCCATCTTTATGTGAATTCAGTGGTACCTCATCCCCAGGATTAAAAAAAAACTATTTTAAAAAAATCCCATTAATGCCTGAATATGTGACGTTTTGTAGGGTAATACTTCCAAAAGTTTTATCATTTTGGTATCAGGATTAAACACAAAGTAAAAGTTGGCAGTATTTGGTGACTGTATATTCTGCCACAGCCTTAAGAGTTAAGTAGATTGGAAACAGGAAAGATGGTTAAAGGAGATGGAAAATAATGGGTTGGGTTAGGTTACAGAAATGCCCTAAAGCTGGTGGGGACAGGGTTATCTTACCTCTTTCTGTGAGTTTCCAGAAGTCAAACATTTGCAAGAGAAGTTGTAAGGACATCTGCTGAGGATGAACTGTGGTGGAACTAACTGCTCCTCCAGCTTCTTTCCCTGCTCTTATAAAGGACAAGTCTGGAGACATCACTGTGCTGGCCACGCCCCCCTTTCACTTGTATAAAATATGTGAACTGAGCCAATCACAGCCTGGGAGGACGGTAGGACCCGCCTACTGTAACTTAAGGAGCAAAGCTACCGGAGCCTATAACGGGAGAACGGAGCGGCGCCCGGGGATAATAGTAAGTGCAGTGAGATCCCCGGGCGCCGCTCTATATTGCAGCATACTCAGTTCACATAGTTTATACAAGTAAAAGGTCCTCTTTAACCCCTTCAGCTGCACAGCTCTGCAGGCAGTGAGAAGACAATTCTGGGCACCGGAGCTGAGATACTAGAGAGAACATTACACAAGAAGGTAGGGGGAAGATCCTGTGTGTATTAGCAGTGTCGTTTTACAGCTGGGACTTGTAGTCCTACACATACAACATGCTGCAGAGTCTCCCAGCAGGCAGACATGTCACTCAGGGCAGCTCTTGTATTCACTCCCTTAGCAGTGTCATTATACAGCTGGGACTTGTAGTCCTCCACATACAACATGCTGCAGAGTCTCCCATCAGGCAGACATGTCACTCAGGGCAGCTCTTGTATTCACTCCCTTAGCAGTGTCATTATACAGCTGGGACTTGTAGTCCTCCACATACAACATGCTGCAGAGTCTCCCAGCAGGCAGACATGTCACTCAGGGCAGCTCTTGTATTCACTCCCTTAGCAGTGTCATTATACAGCTGGGACTTGTAGTCCTCCACATACAACATGCTGCAGAGTCTCCCAGCACTCAGGGCAGCTCTTGTATTCACTCCCTTAGCAGTGTCATTATAGAGCTGGGACTTGTAGTCCTACACATACAACATGCTGCAGAGTCTCCCAGCACTCAGGGCAGCTCTTGTATTCACTCCCTTAGCAGTGTCATTATACAGCTGGGACTTGTAGTCCTACACATACAACATGCTGCAGAGTCTCCCAGCACTCAGGGCAGCTCTTGTATTCACTCCCTTAGCAGTGTCATTATACAGCTGGGACCTGTAGTCCTCCACATACAACATGCTGCAGAGTCTCCCAGCACTCAGGGCAGCTCTTGTATTCACTCCCTTAGCAGTGTCATTATACAGCTGGGACCTGTAGTCCTCCACATACAAGATGCTGCAGAGTCTCCCAGCAGGCAGACATGTCACTCAGGGCAGCTCTTGTATTCACTCCCTTAGCAGTGTCATTATACAGCTGGGACTTGTAGTCCTCCACATACAACATGCTGCAGAGTCTCCCAGCACTCAGGGCAGCTCTTGTATTCACTCCCTTAGCAGTGTCATTATACAGCTGGGACCTGTAGTCCTCCACATACAAGATGCTGCAGAGTCTCCCAGCAGGCAGACATGTCACTCAGGGCAGCTCTTGTATTCACTCCCTTAGCAGTGTCATTATACAGCTGAGACTTGTAGTCCTACACATACAGCATGCTGCAGAGTCTCCCAGCAGGCAGACATGTCACTCAGGGCAGCTCTTGTATTCACTCCCTTAGCAGTGTCATTATACAGCTGGGACTTGTTGTCCTCCACATACAACATGCTGCAGAGTCTGGGAGACTATTTCCTGCCTGTAGAGATCCTGTAAAGTGGTCTATAAGACTGTGCCTGTATAGTGGTGTACAGTCGTGGCCAAAAGTTGAGAATGACACAAATATTAGTTTTCACAAAGTTTGCTGCTAAACTGCTTTTAGATCTTTGTTTCAGTTGTTTCTGTGATGTAGTGAAATATAATTACACGCACTTCATACGTTTCAAAGGCTTTTATCGACAATTACATGACATTTATGCAAATAGTCAGTATTTGCAGTGTTGGCCCTTCTTTTTCAGGACCTCTGCAATCCGACTGGGCATGCTCTCAATCAACTTCTCGGCCAATTCCTGACTGATAGCAACCCATTCTTTCATAATCACTTCTTGGAGTTTGTCAGAATTAGTGGGTTTTTGTTTGTCCACCCGCCTCTTGAGGATTGACCACAAGTTCTCAATGGGATTAAGATCTGGGGAGTTTCCAGGCCATGGACCCAAAATATCAACGTTTTGGTCCCTGAGCCACTTAGTTATCACTTTTGCCTTATGGCACGGTGCTCCATTGTGCTGGAAAATGCATTGTTCTTCACCAAACTGTTGTTGGTTTGTTGGAAGAAGTTGCTGTTGGAGGGTGTTTTGGTGCCATTCTTTATTCATGGCTGTGTTTTTGGGCAAAATTGTGAGTGAGCCCACTCCCCTGGATGAGGAGCAACCCCACACATGAATGGTCTCAGGATGGTTCACTGTTGGCATGACACAGGACTGATGGTAGCGCTCACCTTTTCTTCTCTGGACAAGCCTTTTTCCTGATGCCCCAAACAATCGGAAAGAGGCTTCATCGGAGAATATGACTTTGCCCCAATCCTCAGCAGTCCATTCACCAAACTTTCTGCAGAAGATCAATCTGTCCCTGATGTTTTTTTTGGAGAGAAGTGGCTTCTTTGCTGCCCGTCTTGACACCAGGCCATCTTCCAAAAGTCTTCGCCTCACTGTGCGTGCAGATGCGCTCACACCTGCCTGCTGCCCTTCCTGAGCAAGCTCTGCACTGGTGGCACTCCGATCCCGCAGCTGAATCCTCTTTAGGAGACGATCCTGGCGCTTGCTGGACTTTCTTGGACACCCTGAAGCCTTCTTAACAAGAATTGAACCTCTTTCCTTGAAGTTCTTGATGATCCTATAAATTGTTGATTGAGGTGCAATCTTAGTAGCCACAATATCCTTGCCTGTGAAGCCATTTTTATGCAACACAATGATGGCTGCACACGTTTCTTTGCAGGTCACCATGGTTAACAATGGAAGAACAATGATTTCAAGCATCACTCTCCTTTTAACAGGTCAAGTCTGCCATTTTAACCCAATCAGCCTGACATAATGATCTCCAGCCTTGTGCTCGTCAACATTCTCACCTGAGTTAACAAGACGATTACTGAAATGATCTCAGCAGGTCCTTTAATGACAGCAATGAAATGCAGTGGAAAGTTTATTTTAGGGATTAATTTTTTTATGGCAAAGAAGGACTATGCAATCCATCTGATCACTCTTCATAACATTCTGGAGTATATGCAAATTGTTATTATAAAAACTTGAGCAGCAACTTTTCCAATTTGCAATATTTATGTAATTCTCAAAACTTTTGGCCACGATTCCACATAGATGTCTACGGAATCTGTTCTATTAAACGCTTATACGAGTATTTCCCCCCCCCGACAGAGTGGAGAGGGTGTCAGCAGTAAGTTTGTGTCAACGTCACTGATTATTTTGCCCTTCCTCTGATCCGTCAGAATAATAACCCCCAAAAAACGGATCCTGTCTGTGGAGCATCCGCCTTCACTCGGTCAGCATTTGCTCAATAATCCATCAGTATTGCTAAAGCCAAAAAGAAAACAGGAGTGGATCTAAAACAGAGGTGACACGTGAATGGAATATTTGCATGTCTTCTGTGTTTTGTACCCACTCCTGCTTTTGGCTACCAAATCACAAGCCAATTCTGATGGGACCATACAGGCCGCACAGCTGCTACACAGACAGGATCCGTTGTGCGTCTCATTTTTCTGTCCTGACAGATCAGAAGAAGGGTCAACTAAATGATGATGTCAGCCAGGCCAAAAGCCAAAATAGTGTCCGTAGAGGACCCGCGCCGTACATGTACGGCGTTACCGGACGTCACTTAAGGACCAGCGCCATACATGTACGGCGCGAGGTCCACTGGGCTCTGGGGGAAAATCGCAGGGGGACCGGAGCGTGATGGCTGCTCTTACCGACAGGCAGCCATGTCGGGTAAGTGCAGCATCGGCTATTCCGCTTCCCCTGCAGCTCCGTGCGCTGCGATTGGCCAATCAGTGATGACGGCACATCGCAGCGCCGGAAGCACATGTAAGCTGCAGAGAGGGTCAGGGGGAGGTGGCCGGTGCTGAACTGGTCAGCACCAGTCACCTCCGAGGTGAGGCAGGGGACAACAGTGTTTTGGGTCCACTGCCAGCGCTGCGATAGGCTGGAACAATGCTGCACAGGAAAGGACAGAACCTCCCTGCATGCAGCCATTCTAGCCGGTGACTGCATGCTGAGAGGTTCTGTGCTTCTCTGTGCTCGATCTGCTGGGATTTATGGTTCTACCACAGCTTTCACTACCTTTACTGCTCCTGTATAGAAGAACAACATCTGGCACATATGCTGCAGTGATTTTTTTAGTTTTTTCTACAGCAGATGTTCCAGACCCCTAATCCACCCCCCTAATCCCTGTCCCTATCCCCCCTCTCTTTTTTTTTTCTTTCACTTTTATAAAGAAAAAAAATGTTCCTGCTCTGCACCACTTTTTCTGTGTGCGAGCTGTGAACGCCAAATGCTGATCAGTCCGTACTTCACTGCTCAGCACCTGGGCTCCTTTTTTTTGGGCACAGATATATATATTTTTTTCATCTGTCCCTTTTTTTTAAATCTTTTTTCTTTTTAGAAGTAATAGTTAGAATCATATATATAAGTACATTTTTAGCTAGTGTTCTTTTTTTGTATCTGCAGTAAATAGTTATACTGCATTGTCTGCATGAACGCACCAAACGTCCGCTTGCGTGCGTTCTGCAGCCCTGAGCACCAATAAGTACAATTTCTTTTACTGGTCGCTTTTGTGCTCAGTTTTTTTTTTTTGGGTGTAAAAAGTACTTTTAGTGTTAGATAGAAATCAATTTTAGTTAGGTAGTGTTAGTGTAGATTTTTGCACGCACATAATATCTGTGTGCGTGCATCCTGCACCTGCCGAGCGCTGATCAGAAACATCCATTTTTCGGACCGGTCTGCTCAGTTTACAGTGCACATTTTTATTTTTTCGTGTAGTTAGTTTTATCTACAGTGCAGACCAAAAGTTTGGACACACCTTCTCATTCAAAGAGTTTTCTTTATTTTCATGACTATGAAGGCATCAAAACTATGAATTAACACATGTGGAATTATATACATAACAAACAAGTGTGAAACAACTGAAAATATGTCATATTCTAGGTTCTTCAAAGTAGCCACCTTTTGCTTTGATTACTGCTTTGCACACTCTTGGCATTCTCTTGATGAGCTTCAAGAGGTAGTCACCTGAAATGGTCTTCCAACAGTCTTGAAGGAGTTCCCAGAGATGCTTAGCACTTGTTGGCCCTTTTGCCTTCACTCTGCGGTCCAGCTCACCCCAAACCATCTCGATTGGGTTCAGGTCCGGTGACTGTGGAGGCCAGGTCATCTGGCGCAGCACCCCATCATTCTCCTTCATGGTCAAATAGCCCTTACTTTCAAAGTTTTCCCAATTTTTTGGCTGACTGACTGACCTTCATTTCTTAAAGTAATGATGGCCACTCGTTTTTCTTTACTTAGCTGCTTTTTTCTTGCCATAATACAAATTCTAACAGTCTATTCAGTAGGACTATCAGCTGTGTATCCACCTGACTTCTCCACAACGCAACTGATGGTCCCAACCCCATTTATAAGGCAAGAAATCCCACTTATTAAACCTGACAGGGGACACATGTGAAGTGAAAACCATTTCAGGTGACTACCTCTTGAAGCTCATCAAGAGAATGCCAAGAGCTTGCTGCTTTTCCAAAACGAGGATGACAGACAAATTTATAAGATTAGGCAGAGAGAGGCCAAACAAGTTATAAGAGCTTCTAAAGCACAGGCAGAAGAGAAATTAGCTCAGTCAGGGAAAAAAGGCGATAAGGCATTCTTCAGATACATAAATGAAAAAAGGAAACTAAAACAAGGAATTACCAAGTTAAAAACAAAAGAAGGAAGGTATATGGAAGAAGATAAAGAACTAGCCGACTGCCTCAATGAATACTTCTGTTCAGTTTTTACAAAGGAAAATGAAGGAGAAGGACCTCAGTTAGGAAAGAAGACTAATGAATCGTTTGACGCATGTGTCTTTACAGAGGAAGAGGTTCTAAGTCAGCTGTCTAAAATTAATACAAATAAGTCACAGGGGCCTGATGGGATATACCCAAAACTATTAAAAGAGCTCAGCGGTGAACTAGCAAAACCATTAACAGATATTTTTAACCAATCACTGGCAACAGGAGTCGTCCCAGAAGATTGAAAATGGTGCCCATTCACAAGAAAGGTAGTAGGGAGGAATCGGGCATCTATAGGCCAGTAAGCCTGACATCATAGTGGGGAAATTAATGGAAACCATACTTAAGGAGAGGATTGTGGAACATCTAAAATCCCATGGATTGAAAGATGAAAAACAGCATGGGTTTACTTCAGGGAGATCATGTCAAACTAATCTTATTGATTTTTTTTTTGATTGGGTGACTAAAATAATAGATGGCGGAGGTGCAGTAGACCTCGCTTATCTAGACTTCAGTAAGGCTTTTGATACTGTCCCACATAGAAGGCTGATCAATAAAGTGCAGTCTTTGGGCTTGGACTACCATATTGTTGAATGGATCAGACAGTGGCTGAGGGACAGACAACAGAGGGTTGTAGTCAATGGAGTATATTCAGACCAGGGTCTTGTTACCAGTGGGGTACCTCAGGGATCTGTTCTGGGACCCATATTGTTTAATATCTTTATCAGCAAAATTGCAGAAGGCCTCGATAGTAAGGTGTGTCTTTTTGCTGATGATACAAAGACTTGTAACAGGGTTGAGGTTCCTGGAGGGATACACCAAATGGAAAAGGACTTAGGAAAACTAGAGAAATGGTCAAAAATCTGGCAACTAAAATTTAATGTTGATAAGTGCAAGATAAAGTACCTGGGGCGTAAAAACCCAAGAGCAGAATATATAAATCAGTGATACAGTCCTAACCTCAGTATCTGAGGAAAGGGATTTTTAGGGATCATTTTTTCAGAAGACTTAAAAGGTAGGCAGACAATGTCATAGAGCAGCAGGAAATGCTAGCAAAATGCTTGGGTGTATAGGGAGAGGAATTACCAGTAGACAGAGGGAGGTGCTCATGCCGCTCTACAGAGCACTAGTGAGACCTCATTTGGAGTATTGTGCACAGTACTGGAGGCCATATCTCCAGAAGGATATTGATACTTTGGAGAGAGTTCAGAGAAGAGCTACTAAACTGGTACATGGATTGCAGGATAAAACTTACCAGGAAAGATTAAAGGACCTTAACATGTATAGCTTGGAAGAAAGACGAGACAGAGGGGAGATGATAGAAACTGCTAAATACATAAAGGGAATCAACAAGGTAAAAGAGGAGAGAATATTTTAAAGAAGAAAAACTGCTACAAGAGGACATCGTTTTAAATTAGAGGGGCAAAGGTTTAAAAGTAATATCAGGAAGTATTACGTTACTGAGAGAGTAGTGGATGCATGGAATAGCCTTTCTGCAGAAGTGGTAGCTGCAAATACAGTGGAGGAGTTTAAGCATGCATGGGATAGGCATAAGGCCATCCTTCATATAAGATGGGGCCAGGGGCTATCCATAGTATTCAGTATATTGGGCAGACTAGATGGGCCAAATGGTTCTTATCTGCCGACACATTATAGGTTTCTATGTTTCTAAAGCAGTAATCAAAGCGAAAGGTGGCTACTTTGAAGAACCTAGAATAAGACACATTTTCAGTTGTTTCACACTTTTTTGTTATGTATATAATTCCACATGTGTTAATTCATAGTTTTGATGCCTTCAGTGTGAATCTACAATTTTCATAGTCATGAAAATAAAGAAAACTCTTTGAATGAGAAGGTGTGTCCAAACTTTTGGTCTGTACTGTATATATATATATATATATATATATTTTTTATTTTTTTTTCTACTCTTTTCTCTACATTCCAAATTTATAACAAGCGTGTGAAAACACAACATACTGTACACACCCCACACTAAATAAAGTTTTACACATTTCACACAAAACACCCCAATAAAATAAAAATGGCCCGTCCATCCCAACGAGTTTACTCAGCTGAAGAGGCATACGCCTATCTTGCCTCTGATACTAAGTCTGCCAGTGAGGGAGAAGAGGATGCCACTTTCCTCTACTCCTCTACCCCCTCATCATCATCATCATCCGCAGATGAGGGACCCTCTAGAAGGCACCCCAGGGTAGCAGCAGAGACAACCCCCCAGAGTGAGCCGATATGTACCCCACCCCCTGACGATTATCAGCCCCAAATTCCGGATTTTGTGGGTAACTCTGGAATACAGATAAACAGTGCAGGCTTCACAGAACAAGATTTTTTCTAAATCTTCTTCTCTGAAGATTTTGTAAATTTAATGGTGGCCCAAACCAATTTGTACGCCCAACAATTTATAGCTCAGAACCCTAGTTCGCCATTCCCTAGGTTGGACCCCAGTAGATGCAGCAGTGATGATGAAGTTTTGGGGACTCGTGCTGCATATGGGCGTAGTAAAGAAGCCAAACGTCAGACAATATTGGAGTTCGGACATTTGCTACCAGACTCCAATTTACATACAGGTGCTGTGAGCCATGAATGCATACCTTATAGAGGCTGCACGCCCTACAACATCATGTAATAATGGTAATCACATAGATGGTAAAGCCAGGATGTGCATCAATATCAAAAGAAACGTCGCAGGGATGGACTGCAGAGAGATAGCGACCTAGTTACAGTCTTATATATCAGATCACGTCATTGATGTTTGCAGGGAGACTCCAGGGGACAGCTGATGGATATATGAGGCTAGATGAAACAGGTATAGCTGCTCCGTTCATTAGACCCCTCGGTTGTTCCGTACAGAGCCGGAAAATCCATTCCAACTCCTTGCATAGCAATCGCTTATCCGTATCACCTCCCCTGGGTGAGTGAGTGACTCTCTCAATTCCCTGAAAGCTGATCATCCCTACGTCACCACCCTGTCAGTCCACAACATGTCTGGCAAGAGTGGTATCCCTTTTATTCCTTAAATCACCCAGATGTTCACTGACACGTCGTCTGATCTCACGGATTGTCTTCCCCACATATTGCAGGCCACAGGAGCAGGTGACAAGGTACATGACTCCCGTGGTTCTACAATTGATGAACGTTCTGATTTCATACTTTCGGGAGGTGACATTGCTCATCAACATCTTGCCCATTTTCATGGAGTTGCAGGCTTTCCCATTTCGTCCTACGGCAGCACAGAATGGGTTAACTTTGTTCTCATCCGATCCTAGGACCGCCCACCTAGATAATAGGTACAGATTAAAACAATTAAATCATTAGTAGTGACCTATAAAGGCTGCTTCCTCCAGAACCTCCTTGTGTTTTTTTATTGTCCTCATCGGAGGATGAAGCCCACCTATGGATCCACCTTGGAGAAGGCCGTTTGTACCTTGTTTTTTCCAGGTCCAGGCCGGAGAGTGGTTACAGCCATGTATGGTTCCCTGGCTCCACTCTCATCCCGCTTACCTCCCACCTGCGTCCCTTCAGCGTCCGGCCATTGGTTTGGCTGTTAAACACTGTGCCGCTCAGGTATGCCGGCTATCTTCCACTTTCGGTCTCTCGCATGTGGAACGCATCGTGGAACGCAGACGCGGCGGAGTCTGACGTCATAGGCGCACGCCCACTCCTTTGGGCGCCAAATTCAAATCTCAGGTATATAAAGCGGGACTATGCAGAGCTCAAATGGCCTGGTGCCTAGGCATCTGAGCTCTAGCGATTTGAAGGTATTTGCCTGTCCTATTGTCAGGCAGTTAACCCCTGATTGCCCTGCTGTTATTTTGAATGATTTATACCTTCTTTTTTTATTGCAGATGTCCTCCACATCCAGCAAGAGGGCTCGCAAGAGCAAACACAGATTGTGTCAGGGTTGTGACCAACCCCTTCCTGATGACTTCCTGCAGGATCTCTGCCTCAGGTGTTTCCAGGACACACAGGGAACTATACCTTCTAAAAAGAAACAGAGAGCTGAACCTGCACTCTGCATCTTCTGTCTGCAGCCCTTACTGGAAGACCATACCTCTAACATCTGTGAGCAGTGCTCCCATCCAGATGAAACATCAGATGACGACACCACCAAGATGATGTCTCTGTTCAAGGCTTTCCTCAAACAAACTAAATCCAAAAAGTCATCAAAAAAGAGGAGACGTCGGTCTCCATCTTCTTCTTCTGTGGAGTCACGGTCAGAAGGCGAAGTTTCCTCTAGTTCGGAGTCGCCGGTTCTAGAAGATAACTTTTTATTTAATAAATCTGATACGAATCATCTTATTAAAGAGGTAAAGGGTATCATGGAGACCAGTAAGGAAAAGGCCAGTAGCCATGACGAGGATAATCTCTTCTACTTTCCGAAGAAGAAGGCGTCGGTGTTTCCAGGTCACCCTGTTCTTGATGCAGTTATGCGTAAAGAGTGGGAACATCCAGTGGCAAGGCTGAACTTAGGCTCCAGATTTAGAGCAGTTTATAAAACAGATCCAGCGGAATCCTCGAGCTGGGAAGGCCCTGCTAGGGTAGACCCAGCAGTGATGAGATTAGCCAGGAAATCATTCTTTCCATCAGATGACTTGGCCTTATTGAAGGACCCTATGGAGAGGAAGGCGGATGGCCTCCTTAAGAGGTCTCACACCTATCTAGCGTCCCTTAATAAAGCGGCCATGGCGTCAGTCCCAGTGGCGCGAGCTCTTAGAGTATGGTTAAGCCATCTTGGCAGGGACATTGAGGACGGTGTCCCCAGAGAAGACCTCCTGAAACAAATACCTAACCTGAAGCTGGCGGCGGAATTACTCTGTGATTTCCCAGTAGACACGATAAGGTTTACGGCGAAGAACATGGCTCTCACGAACTCCATACGAAGATCTCTCTGGTTGAAGCTCTGGTCTGGGGATCCATCTTCTAAGAACAATTTATGTTCCCTGCCTTTTGAACCAGGAGAATTGTTCGGGTCTCACCTGGATAAACTCTTGAAGGCGAATATGGAGGATAAAGTATTAAGTTTTCCTCAAACCAAGCGGAAGGATAAACCCAGGAATTTTCGTTCCTACAGACAGGATCCCAGAAGATCAGGCTATAGAGGTCGCTCAAGCCGAGGTAGAGCTGACCGTAGAACTTGGGGTTCGTCGGAGAAATCTAAAAGGAAAACGGAAGAGAATAGGCCTCAGAAGCAGGAATTCTGACGCCAGAATTGTAAGGGTAGGAGGTCGATTATCCCTTTTTCACCAGAGCTGGCGTCAAATTACATCAGACAGCTGGGCTCTGGACATCATACGAAATGGCTACAATCTGGAGTTCAATCGCGCACCAAGAGACAGGTTTACTGTAAACAAACCAAGAGATCCACAGATCTTTCTTTTGTTAAGAGAGTTCATAGAAAAGGGAGCTTTGGAACCAGTTCCAAACGATTCAAAAGAACTCTGGAATCTACTCCAGAATTTTCTGCGTACCCAAGGGGAATGGGAAGAGTCGGCTGATCATAGACCTGCGCTACTTAAACTGTCATCTAAAGAAGATCCATTTCAAAATGGAGACGATGAGATCCATCGCTGCTGTCCTCAGGAAGAACCTGTTCATGGCTTCTTTAGATCTCAAAGACGCCTATCTGCATATTCCTATAAATCCACAGTCAAGAAGATTCCTGAGAGTTGCCATCAAAAGAGGGGGAGAAATTCTGCATTACCAGTTCAGAGCTCTTCCCTTCGGGTTATGTTCAGCCCCGAGGATCTTCACAAAGATAGCAGTACTTATTGCAGTAGAACTTCGCCTGAGGGGGATCCAAATCTTCCCATACCTAGACGACTGGTTGCTGGTAGCCGATACGGAGAAGCTCCTGCATCAACATCTGGAACAGACGGTGGACCTCTTACAGTCTGTGGGTTTCCTAATAAAGTGGGAAAAATCAGACACGGTCCCAGCAACATCCAAGATCTTCCTAGGGTTCCTGGTAAATACTGTCACCATGAAGCTCTATCTTCCTATGCCAAAGGTGGAAGCACTGAAGAAGGAGATGAAAACTCTGATGTCCCTCCACTCCCCTTCAGTACGAAGGGTTATGAAAACTCTGGGTCATATGACTTCACTTTCGGAAGCTGTCCCTTGGGCAAATATCCACAGCAGGGATCTTCAGATGAACATGCTGCGAGCTTGGCGACTCTCCAGACTCAGTTTGGACGCGAGAATAAGGCTGAATCCAGCGACAATTCAGTCCCTCAGATGGTGGTTATGCACAGAAAATTTAGTCAAAGGGAAGAGCTTCCAGTTCCGGTCTCCGGTGATCATAACTACGGATGCCTCCGGCCAAGGATGGGGAGCCCTTCTTCTGAACAAGTGGGTGCAAGGCCTCTGGACACACGAGGACAGAATGAAATCCTCGAACTACAAGGAGCTGAAGGCGGTTCTGTTGGCTCTGCGCCACTTCAAGTCCGATATAGTAGGGAGATCCGTGCTGATCCGTTCGGACAACTTGACTACCGTATTCTACCTGAACAAGCAGGGAGGTACGGGGAGCGGACTTCTTCTGGAGCTGTGCAAAACTATTTTCAGCTGGGCGGAATCACACCTGCTGGAACTAAAAGCAGCGCATATCAGGGGCTGCTGCAATACGCAAGCGGATCATCTGAGCAGGAAGACGGTGAACCAAGCCGAATGGGAGCTCAATCAGTCCGTTTTTCACCAAATTACAGAGAAGTGGGGCTCTCCTGCATGGGATCTGATGGTGACAGCAGAGAACAGAAAATTGAGCAAGTTTTGTTCGCTGAACAGCTTTGACAATCCAACAGTGGTGGACGCCTTCTCCATGAGCTGGGAACGCCTATTCATCTATATATTTCCCCCGGTACCTCTCATCCCGAGGGTTCTTCGGAAAATAGCAGAAGAGAAGCCTCAAGCCATTATGATCGCGCCTTTTTGGCCGAGAAGGTCGTGGTTTCCCCTTCTACTTCACTTGTCCAGGGGGAACTTCTGGAGACTTCCCCTGCGGCCAGATCTCCTGTTGCAGAACAACCTGTATCATCAGAATCTACAACGTCTACACCTTACGGCCTGGAGGCTGAGAGAAGTAGACTAGAGAAAAGGGGCTTGTCACAATCGGTAATCAACACCCTGCTGGCATCTAGGAAAGACTCTACCAACAGAAAATATGCGAAAGTCTGGCGAAAATTTCTATCCTGGATGTCACAGACCAGCCATGAAACCATCAATATTTCTTCCATCCTGCAGTTTCTGCAAGATGGGTTCCAGAAAGGGCTCAAGCCGAATACGCTAAGATCCCACATGACGGCAATAAACTCTGTAACAGAGAATGAATTCCTTCATCATCCTTTGATATTCCGGTTTTTCAAGGCGATCAAGAGGCTCAAACCTGTTCATAGAGACCCAGTACCCATCTGGGATCTTTTTCTGGTACTAAAAAGGCTTGCAGCTCCCCCATTTGAGCCATTACAAGAAGTGGACTACAAATGGCTCTCCTGCAAGACACTATTCCTCACAGCAATTACGTCTGCCAAAAGACTGGGGGAGCTTCAGGCATTGTCTTCAAAATTCCCATACTTACGTTTCCTGCCAGATGGGGTTCTACTTCGTACTATGCCAGCCTTTTTGCCTAAAATCCCTTCAACAGCAAACAAAAATAGAAAGTCGTTCCTCCCAATATTTTTTCCTGAGCCTCTGGACGAGAACCAGAAACTCTTACATACATTGGATGTTAAAAGAGCTCTACTTATCTATTTGCAAAGAACAAGAGAATTCAGAGCAGTAGAAAACCTTTTTGTCCTCTTCTCTGGGCCAAGAAAGGGTTCTTCTCCTTCTAAAGATACTTTGGCAAGATGGATCAAAGCCACAATAATGGAAGCCTATTCTCTGGAAGAGATACCACCTCCATTTCCAGTGAGAGCACATTCCACCAGGGCCACGGCTACTTCTTGGGCAGAGGTCGCACAGGTCTCGATTGAAGAAATCTGCAATGCAGCATCCTGGTCTTCATCCCTGACCTTCGTCAAGCATTATCGTTTGGATGTTAACGCTAGGAGCTCAGCCTTTGGTACCGGGGTTCTGTCTGCAGCTCTGAGTGAAGATACCCCCCCTTGTGATCTATGAAAATCCCATTCTGTGCTGCCGTAGGACGAAATGGGAAAGGAAAAATTCTTACCTGGGATTTTACTTTCCTTGAGTCCGTAGGCAGCACAAGTATACCCTCTCTAATAAATTTCTTATATTGTTTTTTGGCATAATTCTTGGTCTGAGTCTATTTGTATTAACACAAGGAGGTTCTGGAGGAAGCAGCCTTTATAGGTCACTACTAATGATTTAATTGTTTTAATCTTTACCTATTATCTAGGTGGGCGGTCCTAGGATCGGATGAGAACAAAGTTAACCCATTCTGTGCTGCCTACGGACTCAAGGAAAGTAAAATCCCAGGTAAGAATTTTTCCTATACATCCACTGCATCTGGAACTGCCCTTGATGCTGGGTGACTGCCAGGTCTGGTACTGTGACGGTTTAGTGAAACTGTGTACCAGTCGGTCTATGAGATTCCGACCTCTCCGAAAAGTGATAGAGGGGGAATCCCCAATCACGTCACCTATATCGGGGTCTGTTCTCAGAATGCCCCATTGGCGATTAGGTAACTCCCTCACCATGTGATGTCCTGCATCATAGGTCCCAATAATTCTTAATCCATCATCGCTATCTTCCCTACGTTTGGGGATGAGGAGATCTTTTCTTGCGACACAGTGGGCATGTTGGTATGCCTCGTTGAGGACTGCGTCCGGATACCCTCTTGATCTAAATCTGTGTCTCAAATCATCAGCCGCATGTTTGAACTCAGAGGTGTTCGAACAGTTATTATTACTGGCACACTATAGAGGGGCATTATTATTACTGGCACACTATAGAGGGGCATTATTATTACTGGGACCCTATAGAGGGGCATTATTATTACTGGCACACTATAGAGGGGTATTATTATTACTGGCACACTATAGAGGGGTATTATTATTACTGGGACACTATAGAGGGGCATTATTATTACTGGGACACTATAGGGAGTATTATTATTACTGGGACACTATAGGGGGTATTATTATTACTGGCACACTATAGAGGGGCATTATTATTACTGGGACACTATAGGGGGTATTATTATTACTGGGACACTATAGGGAGTATTATTATTACTGGGACACTATAGGGGCATTATTATTACTGGGACACTATAGGGGGCATTATTATTACTGGTTCACTATAGAGGGGTATTGTTATTCCTGGGACCCTATAGAGCAGGGATGGCCAACCTGCGGCTCTCCAGCTGTTGTAAAACTACAATTTCCACCATGCCCTGCTGTAGGCTGATAGCTGAAGGCTGTCTGGGCATGCTGGGAGTTGTAGTTTTGCAACAGCTGAAGAGCCGCAAGTTGGCCATCCCTGCTATAGAGGGGTAGTATTATTACTTGGACACTATAGAGGGGTATTATTATTACTGGGACACTATAGAGGGGTATTATTACTAGGACACTATAGGGGGCATTATTATTACTGGGACACAAGTGGGGCGCAATAATGTCACTGAGACACTATAGGGGGCAATATTATTGCTGGGACAGTATTTTGTGCAACACTACAGTATTGCGTGTCAACATGGGGCCACTTTTAGATTTTTCAAGGACCACTTTAGAGGGTATTATTATTATTATTACTGGGAGCAGGTCTCAGAGGTGGGACCCACATATCCCAGTGATATGTCATCAATGTCCCAGATGGGAATACCACTTTAATATGTTTACAGCTCTCTCCAGCCATAACGAAAAAAGCGACTAAACCCCAGCATACGGTGCCTTAATTCACCATTCTGGACGCTAATTTACAAGCTAAGATGCCTAAGAGAAGGAAGAACATCACGGGTCTGAAGAAAATATCGGACTTTTACTTCTCTCAGCCTCAGGATTCAGCGCGAGCGGGCGCGACTTCACCTGCTTCTTCTCTCACATCCGAGCCTGCTCCATGCACAGAAGAAGATGAGATCCAGATCTCTACCAGGAGACGCAGCGGATCGGAACCCCGGGCCCTTCCTGCACAGGCGAGTAAGCAGAGAAGCCCTCCAGCACATTCAGAGGGTAAGTGTGCAGCACATGGCGGCAGCCATTTTGATGGCGCTAGCAAGCCGCGATCATCTGCCCTGCATACTGCCTCGGAACAACGAGAGGCACTAGAAAGGGACACCTCTGCTCTCCTAATATCAAAGGCCGGCTGCATATTTGAGGATATGCCTGCTTCGGAGCAGGCTGTCACAGAAATATCACTTAAGAACATGCTGCAAGCTTTTAAACATTCTCTACACTCATCAATGAGAGAAGTGGTTCAGCCGCTTAAAGCAGCAATATCTGAAGTGGAGAATAGAGTCGAGCACATAGAGACTAAGATGGGGGAACTAGTCTCCTCACACAATGAGCTCATTGATGCACACTATAATTTGGAAGCGGAGGTCAAAATGATACAATCCAAAATGGCCGACATGGAGGACAGATCGCGCCGCAATAATGTTAAACTCAGAGGAGTTCCTGAATCAATTTCACCAGCAGATTTACCAGCGTATCTGCAAGAGCTTATTAGACTTATTCTGCCTCAATCATTGCCAGCAGATCTTGTCATAGACAGGATACACAGAATAGCTAAACCTGCATTCCTGGCTGAGTCAGTGCCAAGATGTAATCATGTAAAAGAACGCTTACTCTAAGCTGCCAGAAAACAAGTCCCGCTACCTGAGCCATTTAGTAAAGTCACACTCTACTCAGATCTATCAGCAGCAACCCTGCGTCAACGCAGAGAATTTCTACCGATCACTACAGCTTTGAAAGAAAATAATATTCTCTATAGATGGGGCTTTCCTACATGCTTAATTATCAAATATAACAAGGATCTGCACGTGATCAAGAATCTCTCACAGAGGGTACTAAGCTCCTACAGGATCTCCAGATCAAAGCATCAACGGAAATAAAGAGAAGACCCTCTCCTTAACACACCGTACAAGATTGGCGCCGTGCACCGAATTGATGGAGTGCATACCTAAGTGCTCCCAAGTTCCTCGGTTATTGGTTGGGGGGAACTTGTTTCGAGTTCAAGTTGAACTTTCCCCTTACTTTCTAGGATGGAAAATGAGGACTTGGACTCAACCCATCCTTATTACCAGATACGTTTTATTGCAGTACTGTTTCTGCATCGTTCAACTACAAGGTCGAAACAGCAGAGACCTTACTTTTTATGTCTGTTCTATATGTTTTATTTTTCTGTCTGTTATAGCAGTTGGTAAGGGATCAATGCTAACTAGTATGAGACTAAGTGATCTGCGGAAATTCATTGCTGTGGATTTTGAACCTCCGGACATCCTCTGGTATCAGCTAACCCTCATGTTTTAAAATGGTTCTGCACATAACAGCTCTTAATGTGAATGGGCTGAATAGCCCATATAGGCGGAAACAAATGTGGAACGAAGCAATAAACCAAAAAAGTGATGTTTTTTGTGCAGTAGAAACACATATTCTTCTTAAAGATGTGCATCGCATAAGGAACCGGAGATTCCCAGAGGTGTTCCAATCACACTATTCTACTAAATCCAGAGGTGTTTTAATTGCGGTCAGAAATACTGTAGCATTTAAGTTGATAGACCAATACAAGGATGACCAGGGTAGATTTGTAATCTTAATATGCTCCCTTAATAACATCATATACACCATAGCTGCGATATACGCACCAAATAAATATCAGATACGCTTTTATACAAAAATTATGACCCGTATAAATAAGATGAAGCAAGGTAAACTCCTTATATTGGGAGATTTTAATTGCATAGTAAACCCCCAGCTGGACACAACAACACCCTCTAGATATACATCCACTAACTCACTGAGGACACTGATATGGCAAGAAGGTCTATATGATGTATGGAGAACGTTGCATGAATCAGAGAGGGATTACTCTTTTCACTCGGCATCACAACATAACAGCTACTCCAGAATTGATATTATATTAGCAGACAAAGATGTGCTTCTCCAGACTACCAAAGCATCTATAGGCATAATATCATGGTCAGATCATGCTCCAATTAGCATTATACTGGAGGAAAGCTATAGAAATATGCCAGCTTCAGTGTGGCGGTGTAATTCATACCTCTTAAGTGACTCATCATATAAAAAGTATAATTAAGCAAGATATCAAAACATACTTTGAGCTCCACCACAATTCAGTTAGTGATCCGTTTTGCCTTTGGAATGCACACAAGGCAGTTATCAGAAGGTCTTTTCTAAAATTGAACTATTCAGCGAAAAAACTAAGAACCCCAAAACTGAAATTAATAACCCAAGAAATACAAGAACCTGAATCCCAAAACAAAGCCCTTCAAACTAAAACTCTTCAGCTACAATAACACACCCTTCGGTTACAACTAAGAAACCACTTATTAGCTGACTATAAAACTATTTTACACCAAAGCACGTTATTACTCACAAAACAATAAAGCTGGGAAACTATTAGCTAACAGACATCAGGTAAATCGCCAGGACCGGATGGGCTAACGGGAGAGTATTACAAAGCGTGTACTCACCTATTGGCAAAACATCTCCAAGTGATTTACCAACAAGCTATGGCTGAGGGCTCATTTCCACAAGAAAATCAAGAAGCTCTAATAGTCACATTACCCAAACCAGGCAAAGAACCTGATAAATTTTAGGCCAATATCTTTACTTAATATAGATTAAAAGATATACGCTAAGATCTTATCTATGAGAATAGCTCCCCTATTACTAAACCTCATACACGAAGACCAAGTGGGTTTTGTTAAGACTAGACAAGCATTCGATAACACCAGAAGAGTGCTGAATATATTGCATTATGTTAAATCCTCTAAAATTCCATCATTGATGGTATCTTTGGATGCTGAGAAGTCGTTTGACCGCATTGGCTGGTCGTGCGCCTTCTCGGTACTATCTCGCTTTGGATTTAAAGATGGAATACTGCAAGCTATTAGATCCCTATATTCAGCACCTTCAGCCAGAGTACTAACTAATGGAACACTGTCAAATAGGTTAGATATCACAAACGGCACACGCCATGGTTGTCCGCTTTCACCATTGATATTTGTTCTATGTAAGGAACCGTTAGCTACCCTCCTGAGGTCTGATCCAGATGTAAAAGGGATATATATACAAACGTGATTGCGAACACACTATTTCCCTCTACGCTGACGACGTTATCTTGACCTTAGCAGACCCTGAAATATCATTGGCCAAATCTTTGGAATGGATCCAACAATTCGGGCAAATATCACTATACAAACTCAATAATTCGAAATCTCAAGCTATGCCAATAGGCCTTGCATCCCCTCTTGTAGAACGATTAAAAACCCAGTTCCATCTAGATTGACAAACTGAAAAAATTGGATACCTTGGTGCAAACATTCCCTCCACATTTAGTCAACTATATAAATATAACTATCTACCCACGCTATCCAATATTAAAGAAGAGTCAACCCGATTATCTAAATGTGAAATCTCATGGACCGGAAGAATAGCGGCCTTTAAGATGCTATTGTTACCAAAACTGTCATACTTGTTTCGAACAGTACCCATAAAAACACAGACCAAATTTTTCACAGATCTTCAAAAATGCATATCTGGGTTTATATGGGCAGATCGGAAACCTAGGGTTAAATACTCTTTATTAACCAAACACAAAATATATGGGGGATTGGGAGTTCCCAACATGAAAGCATACTACATCGCAACACAAGTGGAAATGATTGCAAAACGAAAAAGAGAGGAGATTACAAACTGGATACATATAGAAAATAGCCTTATATTACCAATAACACTCCACGCCCTTACTTTTGAAAACAGAGACCTAACACCCGAGTTACCACAAATTTCTCCTTTGACAAAAACCACACTGCAGTGCTGGAGGGATTTCCATAGAAGAGTGGTTGGAAAAGGTAATACCTCTTGGGATTCAGTACCAATACAGTACCTAAATATACACATCAGAGACTTAGATCTTTCAAATTGGATGGAAAAAAGTATCTCATGTGTATCTCAGCTATCTGATGCAGGAATTCTACAAGCTTTTGATCAATTAGCAGGGAAATACCATATACCTAAGGCCTCATGCACACGACCGTTGTGTGCATCCGTGTCCGTTGTTCCGTTTTCCGTGATTTTCTGCGGGCCCATTGACTTTCAATGGGTCCGTTGAAAACTCGGAAAATCCACCGTTTGTCATCCGCGTCTGTGATCCGTGTTTCCTGTCCGTCAAAAAAATAGGACCTGTCCTATTTTTTTGACAGACAACGGTTCGCGGACCCATTCAAGTCAATGGGTCCGTGAAAAAACATGGAGGCACACAAGATTGTCATCCGCGTCCGTGATCCGTGTCCGTTTTTTTCCTATCATTTTCAAGGCAAACTTGACTTAGATTTTTTTTCACTTTTCTGGTCTGGTGATCCTCCAAAAATCAAGGAAGACACACGGAAGAAAAAACGGACACGGATCACGGAACAACGGAACCCAGTTTTGCGGACCGTGAAAAAATACTGTCGTGTGCATAAGGCCTTACACTGACTTTTTTAAAGGGCTTCTGTCACCCCACTAAACAGTTTTTTTTTGTGTGTGTACTTATAATCCCTATACTGCGATTTATCCATACATAATGGGCCAGATTTATCATGACTCTGACAGCTCACTCCACTTTCACATATGGCTAAAGTCAGTTTTAGCCAAGTCAGATTTATGCTCGGCCTTTTAAGTCTGTAATAAATGTGGTTTGACGGTAGCAGTCAGTTTATCCGTCAGTAAGCAGCTATGAAAAAGTCGCATGTTCTATTAAAAAGTCTCATAAGATAAGCATGGTCCTCACTGGAGTGAAATTGCGACTTTTTTGCGACTTTTTAAATAGTCCCAATAGTAAATCTGTCTAGAGATTCATTTACATAAGAAAACACGCCCACTTTCAGAAAAATGGCGAGCATAGTGCAGAGCAGAAAAAAGTCGCAAATTTGTGCGCAGTTTTAGCGTTTGGGACTTTTTCACTCCATTATTCTGATCTGAGCTAATGATAAATCTGGCCCAATGTGATTAATCATTTTGATTCAGTAAATTTTGCTAAAAACGTACTTTTATAATATGTAAATTACCTGTCTACCAGCAAGTAGGGCGGCTACTTGCTGGTAGCAGCCGCATCCTCCTATCATAATGACGCCCCCTCCTCATGTTGATTGACAGGGCCAGGGAACAGAATCGTCCTCTGCTGGCCCTGTTTGCATTCAAAATCTGGCGCCTGCGCCGTACCTGTCTTCAATCGGCGCAGGCGTACTGAGAGGCCGCTCCATCCTCAATGCGCCTGCGCCGATGACGTCACATCTACACCCGGTGCAGGTGCATTGAGGATGGGGCGGCCGAGCGAGCGTCCGCCTCTCAGTACGCCTGCGCTGATTGAAGACAGGTACGGCGCAGGCGCCAGATTTTGAATTTACATATTATAAAAGTCCGTTTTTAGCAAAATCTACAGAACCGAAATGATGAATCACACTATGTATGGATAAATCGCAGTATAAGTACACAAAAAAAAACAAAACAGTTTAGTGGGGTGACAGAAGCCCTTTAAATACGTATAAGACACTTCCTCAGCACTCATCACAAAGGAATTAACATTGGTAGTACGCAACTAGCATCTATTCATAAGTTTAAATCTAAAATTATGAGATATGCTTATGGCTTAATAGACTCCCAATTTTCCTTCTACAAATCACAACCGTATGCACGATGGGAAGATGATCTGGGATGTATCTTTGAAACTAAACAATGGGAATCCGCCCTCAAAAAAGTTCAACTAGCATGCAAATGCAGTACACACTGTGAAGCAGCAATGAAAACATATTTACGCTGGTATATGACACCTGACAGGCTGCACAAGATATACCCTACAACTTCACAGTTGTGTTGGAGAAACTGTGGCCAAAAAGGCTCTTTATTACACACTTTACGGGCATGTCCCGTCCTTCAGAATTATTGGGATGAAGTGTTTCGCATCCTGTCTTCCATTGTGGGATTCACAATTCCTAACAGAGCACATATAGCTTTACTATATTTAGATCTAGAAAAACTGCCTCCAAGCAGTAGAATACTGGCATGCAAGATCTTAGTAATAGCCAAATTAGTAATTACCAGACATTGGAAGGAGGCGGTGGCTCCCTCAATGGAAGAGACGATATCTGCTATAAACACTACTTGGCAATATGAGAGAGCGTTAACCCCTTCTATCTTATCAACAAATTACCTCAAGAATGTCTGGTATTTGTGGTCTATTAGTACATTTATTATGTAACCCTACAAAATTATTAGGTCCACAGTATGGCTGTCTCATACTCACAAACTCGGTGATATAATGTAAACAAGGGCTCACTGATCTTATTGTTGTTCTTGTTGACCTTTCTTTTCTTTCTTTCTTTTCACTTTCTTTTCTCTTTTCGCTCTTTGATTATCCTTAATTACTATATTAAGGGCTATATACACCAGGGGTACCACAGAGTCTAATTAATCGTGGAAATGTAAGTTTTATATATTGCATAACAAGGTGCTCAACTATTATCAGAGTGTTACTCAGGTCACACCTCAGTGTCCATAAGCACTTATGTGTTAGAATACCAGGTTGTTTGCATCCTAGTGGATGTCCTGGATTTTATTTATATTGTAAAGAGAGGTATACCTTGCTTTGCTATCTGTAATCTATGAATGTGCTACTAATGTTCTTATTGATATTACAGCGGCTGCGTCCGCTACCTTTGCTTTATATATGTCTTAAAAATTAATAAAAAACGATTGGATCTAAAGATATTACTATTAATAAATGCAGGGTAATTAATGAAACATGATAAAATATGCGATAAATATATAACTTACTAACTAATAAAAATAGCGATACTCGCATGCAATTAGATGGGGGCTCTGTATACACATCCCGGGCCTTCGTGTTGTGTGTATAAAGTGCCGCCAAACAATAGCCATTTAAAGCATAACAGGTATTTAATGCAATTTAATATCACGTAAAGTAAATCAGACCATAAATTCCACTGTAAGTGGAGACTTGTGGTAATCTTTCTACCAGCCACCAGGGGGCAGTATTGCTCTGCTCCGCAGTGCACATCCGTCATGAAGTTGCATTATCCCATACTTAACAGTGGTGCTTTTTTAAAATTGCACAAATATCTTTGTTTCCAACCCAAATGGGCTCGGCTGAGCATGCATGTGTTCTCGATAGGGAGAAAAGCTGCTTCCAGACGACAATCTGACGACAATCTATCACGACCCTTCTTTCCCCTCTACGTCTGGTGTTAGGACCCCCTCATTCAGCAATCTTAGAGGAGCAATTTATAATAGCCGGTGTCTCTGACTCCTGACTTAGTACCATGTGTCACAATTAGTAATGTTGGCACATCTGTGAGATGTCTGTGCCCCAGACGATGAGATCTATGCTTGGTATAGAGTCCGTCAAAACGTGTCACTTTTCTACCCAAAAAACTGCCACACCCCAATGTGTATGGCCTCTTTAAAAACAATAAAGATAAAAAGAAGGAAATAAAAAAAAACTCATCACTTTTTAACACATATTCCACGTGCCATCTTTATGTGAATTCAGTGATACCTCATCCCCAGCATTAAAAAATAAATACATCGCTTTTTCAAAAATCCCATTAATACCTCAATATGTGACGTTTGTAGGGTAAATCTTCCAAAAGTTTTATCATTTTGGTATCAGGATTAAACAAAAAGTAAAAGTTATTGCCAAGGAGGATTGGCAGCATTTGGTGACTATATTCTGCCTTAATAGTTTAGAAGCCCGGTGTGGCGGGTTCTTACCTTTTTATGTAAGTCTTCATTAGTCCCAAGATTGCAGCAAAGGAGTGAGGAGGGTATGGACAAGGAATAGACTCAGGAAGCAAGTTACAGAGTCCTCTTCCCCCCTCCCAGTCCTCATCTACAGCCTACCATAGGAGTCATAACAAGCTACAAAGTCCTCCTCCCCACGAGGCTGCGGTTGGTTTCTTTTTCATCAGTCTTTTATTCACATCATTTGTATTTTTATATTTTTTTGAATTTTGAGGACACCTTCTCAACAGTTACAGAAAAAGATGCAGTGAGCTGTCCTTAACGTAAATCAGTTGAATTTAATGAATTCAAGCCACTGATCTTGCACTGCCAACATACAGAGGGGTGATACCCCGATCAGATACAGTGGAGGGCAGCCTGGTCTGAACAGGTTCTGGGCAGAGATGAGTGAAGTTTTGAAAAATTTTATTCGATCCGAATTTATTAATGGCGAATCGCATTGAAAGGCTATTTCCAGGCTGCAGAGATCCTTTATACAGGGAGTGCAGAATTATTAGGCTAATGAGTATTTTGACCACATCATCCTCTTTATGCATGTTGTCTTACTCCAAGCTGTATAGGCTCGAAAGCCTACTACCAATTAAGCATATTAGGTGATGTGCATCTCTGTAATGAGAAGGGGTGTGGTCTAATGACATCAACACCCTATATCAGGTGTGCATAATTATTAGGCAACTTCCTTTCCTTTGGCAAAATGGGTCAAAAGAAGGACTTGACATACTCAGAAAAGTAAAAAATAGTGAGATATCTTGCAGAGGGATGCAGCACTCTTAAAATTGCAAAGCTTCTGAAGCGTGATCATCGAACAATCAAGCGTTTCATTCAAAATAGTCAACAGGGTCGCAAGAAGCGTGTGGAAAAACCAAGGCGCAAAATAACTGCCCATGAACTGAGAAAAGTCAAGCGTGCAGCTGCCAAGATGCCACTTGCCACCAGTTTGGCCATATTTCAGAGCTGCAACATCACTGGAGTGCCCAAAAGCACAAGGTGTGCAATACTCAGAGACATGGCCAAGGTAAGAAAGGCTGAAAGACGACCACCACTGAACAAGACACACAAGCTGAAACGTCAAGACTGGGCCAAGAAATATCTCAAGACTGATTTTTCTAAGGTTTTATGGACTGATGAAATGAGAGTGAGTCTTGATGGGCCAGATGGATGGGCCCGTGGCTGGATTGGTAAAGGGCAGAGAGCTCCAGTCCGACTCAGACGCCAGCAAGGTGGAGGTGGAGTACTGGTTTGGGCTGGTATCATCAAAGATGAGCTTGTGGGGCCTTTTCGGGTTGAGGATGGAGTCAAGCTCAACTCCCAGTCCTACTGCCAGTTTCTGGAAGACACCTTCTTCAAGCAGTGGTACAGGAAGAAGTCTGCATCCTTCAAGAAAAACATGATTTTCATGCAGGACAATGCTCCATCACATTCGTCCAAGTACTCCACAGCGTGGCTGGCAAGAAAGGGTATAAAAGAAGAAAATCTAATGACATGGCCTCCTTGTTCACCTGATCTGAACCCCATTGAGAACCTGTGGTCCATCATCAAATGTGAGATTTACAAGGAGGGAAAACAGTACACCTCTCTGAACAGTGTCTGGGAGGCTGTGGTTGCTGCTGCACGCAATGTTGATGGGGAACAGATCAAAACACTGACAGAATCCATGGATGGCAGGCTTTTGAGTGTCCTTGCAAAGAAAGGTGGCTATATTGGTCACTGATTTGTTTTTGTTTTGTTTTTGAATGTCAGAAATGTATATTTGTGAATGTTGAGATGTTATATTGGTTTCACTGGTAAAAATAAATAATTGAAATGGGTATATATTTGTTTTTTGTTAAGTTGCCTAATAATTATGCACAGTAATAGTCACCTGCACACACAGATATCCCCCTAAAATAGCTAAAACTAAAAACAAACTAAAAACTACTTCCAAAAATATTCAGCTTTGATATTAATGAGTTTTTTGAGTTCATTGAGAACATGGTTGTTGTTCAATAATAAAATTAATCCTCAAAAATACAACTTGCCTAATAATTCTGCACTCCCTGTAGTGGTGTAAAAGACTGTGCCTGTATAGTGGTGTAGAAGACTGTGCCTGTATAGTGGTGTAGAACAGCGGCCCCCAACCGCCGGGCCGCGGCCCAGGACCGGGCCCTGGAGGATGGTTTGCCGGGCCGCGGCGATCAGGGCAGTCTTTAACGCTGTGCTAATGAAGCGCTTCCATTATGGAAGCGCTTCATTAGTACAGAAGGACCAGGAAGTGGTGAAGGATCTGTACTCACCACTTCCTGGTCCTCGGCTCGGCTATCGGCTGTGCAGGGCTGCGCACAGTGTGAGGTCTCTCTGTGACCTCACACCGTGCGCCGCGATACACAGCCGACAGCAGAATGAATGAAAAGGATCGCGATGGTGACTAGGAGCAGGAGAGGTAAGTGTTTTTTTTATTTTATTTGCACTGGGGGCTGATGGCTGACCTGGGGGACATTGGGCAGACATGAGGGGCTAATGGGGGACATTGGGAAGACATGAGGGTCTAATGGGGGACATTGGGCAGACATGAGGGGCTAATGGGGGACATTAGGCAGACATGAGGGGCTAATGGGGGACATTGGGCAGACATGAGGGGCTAATGGGGGACATTGGGCAGACATGAGGGGCTAATGGGGGGCTTATGGCTGACATGAGGGGCTAATGGGGGACATTGGGCAGACATGAGGGGCTAATGGGGGGCTTATGGCTGACATGAGGGGCTAATGGCTGACATGAGGGGCTAATGGGGGGCTTATGGCTGACATGAGGGGCTAATGGGGGGCTTATGGCTGACATGAGGGGCTAATTGGGGCTTATGGCTGACATGAGGGGCTAATGGGGGCTTATGGCTGACATGAGGGGCTAATGGGGGCTTATGGCTGACATGAGGGGCTAATGGGGGGTTTATGGCTGACATTGGGGGGGTTTATGGCTGACATTGGGGGGTTTATGGCTGACATTGGGGGGGTTTATGGCTGACATTGGGGGCTAATAGATGGCTAAAGGTCTGATCTGAGGTCTGATTAACATTGGGGGTCTGATTGCTGGTCTGACCTGAGGTGTAATGAAAAAAAATGTTTTTCTTATTGTTCTCCTCTAAAACTAGGTGCATCTTATAGGGCGAAAAATACGGTACAGTGCAGCAGAGACCAGTGCAGCAGAGACCATAGTCAGTTTATATAGTCATTATATAGTGTTATATATTTTAATATGCACCTTGTGTTTTGTTATGCGCGTGAATCGGTATAGCGGTGTAGAAGACTGTGCCTGTATAGTGGTGTAGGAGACTGTGCCTGTATACTGGTGTAGAAGACTGTGCCTGTATAGTGGTGTAGGAGACTGTGCCTGTATAGCGGTGTAGAAGACTGTGCCTGTATAGCGGTGTAGGAGACTGTGCCTGTATAGTGGTGTAGAACACTGTGCCTGTATAGCGGTGTAGAACACTGTGCCTGTATAGCGGTGTAGAAGACTGTGCCTGTATAGTGGTGTAGGAGACTGTGCCTGTATAGCGGTGTAGAAGACTGTGCCTGTATAGCGGTGTAGAAGACTGTGCCTGTATAGCGGTGTAGGAGACTGTGCCTGTATAGTGGTGTAGAACACTGTGCCTGTATAGCGGTGTAGAACACTGTGCCTGTATACTGGTGTAGAACACTGTGCCTGTATAGCGGTGTAGAACACTGTGCCTGTATAGCGGTGTAGAACACTGTGCCTGTATAGTGGTGTAGAACACTGTGCCTGTATAGTGGTGTAGAACACTGTGCCTGTATAGTGGTGTAGAACACTGTGCCTGTATAGTGGTGTAGAACACTGTGCCTGTATAGCGGTGTAGAACACTGTGCCTGTATAGTGGTGTAGGAGACTGTGCCTGTATACTGGTGTAGAAGACTGTGCCTGTATAGTGGTGTAGGAGACTGTGCCTGTATAGCGGTGTAGAAGACTGTGCCTGTATAGCGGTGTAGAAGACTGTGCCTGTATAGCGGTGTAGGAGACTGTGCCTGTATACCGGTGTAGAACACTGTGCCTGTATAGTGCTGTAGAACACTGTGCCTGTATAGTGGTGTAGGAGACTGTGCCTGTATAGTGGTGTAGAACACTGTGCCTGTATAGCGGTGTAGAACACTGTGCCTGTATACTGGTGTAGAACACTGTGCCTGTATAGTGGTGTAGGAGACTGTGCCTGTATAGCGGTGTAGAAGACTGTGCCTGTATAGTGGTGTAGGAGACTGTGCCTGTATACTGGTGTAGAAGACTGTGCCTGTATAGTGGTGTAGGAGACTGTGCCTGTATAGTGGTGTAGGAGACTGTGCCTGTATAGCGGTGTAGAAGACTGTGCCTGTATAGCGGTGTAGAAGACTGTGCCTGTATAGCGGTGTAGAACACTGTGCCTGTATAGTGCTGTAGAACACTGTGCCTTGCAGTAACACACATAGGGAGTTTGCTTTGGTAGTGAAATAATACTGTGAGTCCGTATGACATGCAGATGACAGGGGTCGCTCTTAGAATCACTGCACACTTCACTTATTTGGGCAGTTACGGGGCCAAACCTGACCAAATAATTCAAGTATGAACTCAGCCTTACAGTTCGATATTAGCGTCAAGAAGAAGAAGAAGCTGAATCCACATACAAGTATTCCCCCCCCCGACAGAGTGGAGAGGGTGTCAGCAGTAAGTTTGTGTTGATGTCACTGATTATTTTGCCCTTCCCTAATCCGTCAGAACAATAACCCCCAAAAAACTGATTCTGTCTGTGGAGCATCCGCCTTCACTCGGTCAGCATTTGGTCAGTAATCCATCAGTATTGCTAAAGCCAAAAAAACCAGGAGTGGATCTAAAACAGAGATGACACGTGAATGGAATATTTGCATGTCTTCTGTGTTTTGTACCCACTCCTGCTTTTGTCCACCAAATCATAAGTCGATTCTGATGGGACCATAAAGGCCGTACAGCTGCTACACAGACAGGATCCGTTGTGCGTCCCATTTTTCCTTCCTTCTGACAGATCAGAAGAAGGAAAACAAAAAAAGTAGCAGCACACTACTGAATGCACTAAGACTGAGTGAACAGGTGAATGTGTGAACAGGGTCAAATACATGACTCCAATTCTTACTATTAAGCGGGGAAGAAGCTCTTAGTGGAAAGCGCCTGACTGTATAGGGAGGGTGCTTAGGGACTGATGGTCCTCCCCCCCCCCCTTTTCCCCTTAGGGGCATTCAGGAATCTGGCCCCGTCTCAATAATGGTTAAGTAGGTTGCAGATTAGGGTCATTGAGGGTTAATCCCTGGGGATCCTCCTTAGACAGGATGGGGGCGGTGCAGGAAATCCTGAAGATCACATATACCTTCTCTCTGTCCTGGTCACTTCCTCTTGCAAGTGGAAGCAGATTGGCCCTCCCTCCCTCCCTTTGCGGTTATTCTTGGGAGGTGGGTCGAAGTGCACGGTTCTGGTCAGTTATGGATACTTGGTTATTCTGTTTTGTTTTTTCTATTCTTAAGAGACCCTGCTGGGAGTCCAGCAGTTTTGGATATTGCTCCGATGATTACGGCTTTGGAGAGCTGCGAATTTTGGTCGAGTTTATGAAGTCACAGCTGGCGGCATTTGAGTACAGCGGAGATATGGTGGTAGCAGATGGAGTAACTGCCCGCTGGGAGTCCAGCGGTTGGCAGACAGCTCTGATGATTACGGTTTAACTTGCCCGCTGGGAGTCCAGCCTTTGGCATACCGTTCCGATATTATGGTTTATTAAAATTTGCCGCTTTAATAAAGAAGCTGTGGCCGATCACCATCCAGCAATAAAGTGATACAGTTGTCGGTGTCTTTTGTTATGGGTCAAGGGGGAATAGGGGCCAAGGGTGAGTTAAAGGTGGTATCCCCTCCCCCTGTTTCCCTGGATACCAGCAGTCCTCATATTATTGATCAAAAATATGTCGGGCCCATCTACCAGACGTTAAGGTTGCTTCTTATCAGATGGGACCTACCTGTTCACTCAGTCATAGTGCATTCAGTAGTGTACTGCAACTTTTTTTGTTTTTCTACATTGTTGCCTGGTAGCTTGCACGTGCGATTGTCTCTGGAGGTGCTGTTCCACTTTTCTGTATGAAGATCAGAAGAAGAGTCAAATAAATCATTATGTCAGCCAGGCCGAAAGGCAAAATAGTGGCCCAGTCATGAAGTGGGGAGGGTGGGAACAGCATGAGAAGTCCACAGAGTGGCCCTATGACATAGTGGTGAGGTGGAAGCAGCATGAGGAGACCATATAGTGGCCCAGTCACAGAGTGGGGAGGTGAGGGACAACAGCAGTGGCAGTAAGAGAAGATGGCAGCAGAGGTGCAGAAAGTGTGTGACATCAGGCAGGTGGCAGCTTCAAAATAAGGGCTAAAGCAGCTCGCCAGAAGAAGCGGGTCTTTTTTGTGTGGCACCCAGAATGATCTAGTCTAGTCCAGTTTAGTATTCAGCGCAGGCGCAGTGAGTGAAGAACGCGCTCCTGCTGCCGGCTTCCTTCCTTCAGTGCAGTTAGAAAGCCGACAGCAGGAGTGCGTCCTTCACTCACTGCGTCTGCGCCGAATACTAAACGGGACGACGCAGGCGCGGGATTTACGGGACGATGAGGAGAACTCGAAGTCAACTGGACCTGGGCATGCCAAAGGGTGCATAGACCGAACCTCTAGGTGCTGGAGCAATGCCCTAATAGCACCTAGAGGCTCATAAGCATATTGTAAGTCTTTATTTTAAGAGAACGGCGTCAGGCAGGGAGTTATAAAGCACATAACACTGCTGACATCAGCACATCACTAATGTCAGTCAGCAACATAACGTTATTTCTCATGACACTGAATCCGGACCCATTCATTTCTATGGGGCTGTGCACATGAGCGGTGATTTTCACGCATCACTTGTGGGTCGCGTGAAAATCGCAGCATGCTCTATATTGTGCGTTTTTCACGCAACGCAGGCCCCATAGAAGTGAATGGGGCTGTGTGAAAATCGCAAGCAAGTGCGGATGCGGTGCGATTTTCACGCATGGTTGGTAGGTGACGATCGGGATGGGGACCCGATCTTTTTTATTTTCCCTTATAACATGGTTATAAGGGAAAATAATAGCATTCTTAATACAGAATGCTAAGTAAATTAGGGATGGAAGGGTTAATTTTATTTTATTTTTTAAATTAAACTCACCTCATCCACTTGTTTGCGCAGCCCGCTTGTCTTCCTTCTTCTTCTTTGAGGACCTGGGAGAAAAGGACATTTGGTGACGTCACTGCATTCATCACTTGGTCCATCACCATGGTGATGGACCATGTGATGAGCGCAGTGACGTCACCAAAGGTCCTTTTCTCCCAGGTCCTCAAAGAAGAAGAAAGAAGACAAGAAGGCTGCGCGAACAAGTGGAGGAGGTGAGTATAATTTTATTTATTTTTTTAGCCCCTCCATTCCTAATTTACTTAGCATTCTGTATTATTTTCCCTTATAACCATGCTGTAAGGGAAAATAAGATCTACACAACACCGATCCCAAACCCGAACTTCTGTGAAGAAGTCTGGGTTCGGGTCTGGGTACCAAACATGCCGATTTTTCTGATGTGTGTGCAAAACGCATTAAAACGCTTTGCACTCGCGCGGAAAAATCATGCATTTTCCGGCAACGCACCCACATCCTATCCGGCTCTCACACGCAATGCCCATGTGAAAGAGGCCATTTTAGTAGGGACTAGGGTGTGCTTAGGAGGGAGGCTTGGCTGAAGCAGCCAATCACCGGAGAGGGGCGTGTCACAGCACAGTGAGCCGCCCCAGATCTCAGGGATCCGCATTATCGTGAGCAAAAATGCTTCCCAGCCTAGATAGAAAGAAGGAGGGATCTCCAAGCGTGCGGCCTTTGTATACAATAGCTAGGTGAGGGAAGGGGTAAAGGCGGAACAAATAGGCTTAAAGGAGAGAGGTGTGCCCACATACAGGTGCTGTGAGCCATGAATGCATACCTTATAGAGGCTGCACGCCCTAACAACATCATGTAATAATGGTAATCACATAGATGGTAAAGCCAGGATGTGCATCAATATCAAAAGAAACATCGCAGGGATGGACTGCAGAGAGATAGCGACCTAGTTACAGTATTATATATCAGATCACGTCATTGATGTTTGCAGGGAGACTCCAGGGGACAGCTGATTGATATATGAGGCTAGATGAAACAGGTATAGCTGCTCCGTTCATTAGACCCCTCGGTTGTTCCGTACAGAGCCGGAAAATCCATTCCAAATCCTTGCATAGCAATCGCTTATCCGTATCACCTCCCCTGGGTGAGTGAGTGACTCTCTCAATTCCCTGAAAGCTGATCATCCCTACGTCACCACTGTGTCAGTCCACAACATGTCTGGCAAGGGTGGTATCCCTTTTATTCCTTAAATCACACAGATGTTCACCGACACGTCGTCTGATCTCACGGATTGTCTTCCCCACATATTGCAGGCCACAGGAGCAGGTGACAAGGTACATGACTCCCGTGGTTCTACAATTGATGAACGTTCTGATTTCATACTTTCGGGAGGTGACATTGCTCATCAACATCTTGCCCATTTTCATGGAGTTGCAGGCTATACATCCACCACATCTGGAACTGCCCTTGATGCTGGGTGACTGCCAGGTCTGGTACTGTGACGGTTTAGTGAAACTGTGTACCAGTATTCACTAGATTCCGACCTCTCCGAAAAGTGATAGAGGGGGAATCCCCAATCACGTCGCCTATATCGGGGTCTGTTCTCAGAATGTCCCAGTGGCAATTAGGTAACTCCCTCACCATGTGATGTCCTGCATCATAGGTCCCAATAATTCTTAATCCATCGTCGCTGTCATCCCTACGTTTGGGGACGAGGAGATCTTTTCTCGCGACACAGTGGGCATGATGGTATGCCTCGTTGAGGACCGCGTCCGGATACCCTCATGATCTAAATCTGTGTCTCAAATCATCAGCCGCACATTTGAACTCAGAGGTGTTCGAACAGTTGCGCCTCGCTCTCAAATATTGACCCTTGGGGATACCTTTCCGTAACGCCCAAGGGTGCCAACTGTCCCACTGCAAAAGGTTATTCATAGCAGTGGGCTTCCTGTAAATCCTCGTGGATAGGCGATTATCCTCCCCCCTAGTTATTGTTAAGTCAAGGAATGAATGTTGTAAGATAAAGTCCAACAGGGACATCACAAACTCATTGTAGCTGACAAAGTGAGTCTCCCATTCACTGAGGAACCCATAAAACCCTCCAATAAGGGAAGAAACATGGTCGTGCTTGATAAACAACAGTACCTTACCATGTGTGATAACATTCTTTCTGACGGACAGTGCTATGAGGTTCTGCGTGATAATCCGTTGGACCAATACCGCTTTTGTTTGGTAACTATTGTGAAAACAGCATTTTCCAATCACCTAATCAATAAAGGTGAATTAGATTTTTTTGCTTCCTCCACACCCAGTTATGGCATGTTTCTACAGTGTACCCACAATACACAAAGGCACTAATCCCCTCAAAGGGGGAACCATAGTGTCAGGGGTCGGCAGCCATCGGTACGTATGTGGACACCATACTATGTCCGTTCATTGTCTCGCTGCTGTCCTATGTACGTGACACTATGGATGTCCTTAACAATCTGAATGATGTCATCATGGAGGAGAATGTATTATTGGCCAGCCTGGATGTGGAGTCCTTGTATAGTTCTATCCCACATACAGGTCATTCAAAAAAAATTAGCATATTGTGATAAAGTTCATTATTTTCTGTAATGTACTGATAAACATTAGACTTTCATATATTTTAGATTCATTACACACAACTGAAGTAGTTCAAGCCTTTTATTGTTTTAATATTGATGATTTTGGCATACAGCTCATGAAAACCCAAATTTCCTATCTCAAAAAATTAGCATATTTCATCCGACCAATAAAAGAAAAGTGTTTTTAATACAAAAAAAGTCAACCTTCAAATAATTAAGTTCAGTTATGCACTCAATACTTGGTCGGGAATCCTTTTGCAGAAATGACTGCTTCAATGCGGCGTGGCATGGAGGCAATCAGCCTGTGGCACTGCTGAGGTGTTATGGAGGCCCAGGAGGCTTCGATAGCGGCCTTAAGCTCATCCAGAGTGTTGGGTCTTGCGTCTCTCAACTTTCTCTTCCCAATATCCCACAGATTCTCTATGGGGTTCAGGTCAGGAGAGTTGGCAGGCCAATTGAGCACAGTAATACCATGGTCAGTAAACCATTTACCAGTGGTTTTGGCACTGTGAGCAGGTGCCAGGTCGTGCTGAAAAATGAAATCTTCATCTCCATAAAGCTTTTCAGCAGATGGAAGCATAAAGTGCTCCAAAATCTCCTGATAGCTAGCTGCATTGACCCTGCCCTTGATAAAACACAGTGGTCCAAGACCAGCAGCTGACATGGCACCCCAGACCATCACTGACTGTGGGTACTTGACACTGGACTTCAGGCATTTTGGCATTTCCCTCTCCCCAGTCTTCCTCCAGACTCTGGCACCTTGATTTCCGAATGACATGCAAAATTTGCTTTCATCCGAAAAAAGTACTTTGGACCACTGAGCAACAGTCCAGTGCTGCTTCTCTGTAGCCCAGGTCAGGCGCTTCTGCCGCTGTTTCTGGTTCAAAAGTGGCTTGACCTGGGGAATGCGGCACCTGTAGCCCATTTCCTGCACACGCCTGTACACGGGGGCTCTGGATGTTTCTACTCCAGACTCAGTCCACTGCTTCCGCAGGTCCCCCAAGGTCTGGAATCGTCCTTCTCCACAATCTTCCTCAGGGTCCGGTCACCTCTTCTCGTTGTGCAGCGTTTTCTGCCACACTTTTTCCTTCCCACAGACTTCCCACTGAGGTGCCTTGATACAGCACTCTGGGAACAGCCTATTCCTTCAGAAATTTCTTTCTGTGTCTTACCCTCTTGCTTGAGGGTGTCAATGATGGCCTGCTGGACAGCAGTCAGGTCGGCAGTCTTACCCATGATTGCCGTTTTGAGTAATGAACCAGGCTGCGAGTTTTTAAAAGCCTCAGGAATCTTTTGCAGGTGTTTAGAGTTAATTAGTTGATTCAGATGATTAGGTTAATAGCTCGTTTAGAGAACCTTTTCATGATATGCTAATTTTTTTAGATAGGAATTTTGGGTTTTCATGAGCTGTATGCCAAAATCATCAATATTAAAACAATAAAAGGCTTGAACTACTTCAGTTGGTGTGTAATGAATCTAAAATATATGAAAGTCTAATGTTTATCAGTACATTACAGAAAATAATGAACTTTATCACAATATGCTAATTTTTTTAGAAGGACCTGTACAAGGGGGCTGGAAACGATAAGTGGTTTCCTCAGTGAACGGGGGACTCACTTTGTCAGCCACAATGACTTTGTGATGTCCCTATTGGACTTTATCTGTTCAATGGTAAAATCTTCCACCAGCTCAAGGGGGTGGCAATTGTAGTACGTCTTAATATTAATGACTGGGGGCTATTCTTTACCTCCATGATTGACCATGACTCAATGACCTTCCTTGACTTAACAATAACTAGGGGGGAGGACAATGGCCTATACACGAGGATTTACAGGAAGCCCACTGCTACGAATAACCTTTTGCAGTGGGACAGTTGGCACCCTTAGGCATTACGGAAAGGTATCCCCAAAGGCCAATATTTTAGAGCGAGGCGCAACTGTTCGAACACCTCTGAGTTCAAATGTGCGGCTGATGATTTAAGACACAGATTTAGATCAAGAGGGTATCCGGACGCGGTCCTCAACGAGGCATACCAACATGCCCACTGTGTCGCGAGAAAAGATGCCCTCGTCCCCAAACGTAGGGATGATAGCGACAACAGCTGCGGCCCTCCAGCTATTGCAAAACTACAACTCCCAGCATGCCCAAACAGCCTACAGGTATCAGCCTACAGCAGGGCATTGTGGGAGTTGTAGTTTTACAACAGCTGGAGGGTCGCTGTCACGGCTGAGGATGGGGAAAACCCTCAGCCGTGCGATGCCAGAAGATGTTATTGGCTGCTCGGCCTGGACGACAGAATTAGGGAGCAGGTCACCTCCTATCACGTCCCTAACCTGACCCTGACTCCTAACCATATGAGCCAACCCTGATGGTGGGAGGGCTCATATACCGGAACCTAATATTCCCTGCTAGCCCTCAGGATGGCCCTGAACTAGGAGCAGGGTAAGACGACCTGTTCCTCCTAGGCACGGAAGAACAGGAGTCTCACTGGCCAAGCTGCAAGGAAAAGGGGTACAAAAACAGACCTATGGATATGGCAGGTGAACTGCACTAGTTCCACTTACCTGCCACAGCCTTGCTGACTGGATCCCTGTGCTGACACGCTGATGTCCACACCATACTTAAATGGACACAGCTAACACACATACACACACAGGAACCCAGATCCATAGCTGCATTAAATAACAAAAGGAATACAACATCAACTGAACATATAAACATCTTTATGACCACAAGGGTGGCCCTCACTGGCAGATGGTATTAGAGACCAGGAGGATGCCTCCAGCTTACTACAAGGCTGGCGTACCCCTCAGACATTAGGTCTCAACTGAGGTTAAATAGCCCATGTAGCCACACCCACACAGACACACCCAGTGTTCACACACACAGAAGGGAATTAACCCTTCTCACACCAGGGAAGGGAAGACAGCCACTTAAAGGAGAAAGTGCACACATAACTAAAACCCTGTGCACACCAGACATACAAAAGACACACCTAACAAAGATAGGTTGCCAGGTGCAACCGCATGCACATTGCAGCAAGCTGCCTAGCACCAGCTCAGGCTGCTAAACTGCAAAATAACTACATGTTGCCAGCGGCAACCACAAGTGAGGCAACATACTAGCGGCCCTCACCTGTGGTTGAACAACCAAACTAGACCGCAGGCAACAGCCTGCGGATACAGGAGTCACGACCATGACCATGGTCGTGACAGCCGCAGGTTGAGGATGCCTGCCCTAGTCCCTACTTAAACAACAGAGAGGTGTGGGCACGCACGGCCATACTAGTGCTGGTGTTCCGTGATATTTCCCTACCCGTGAGATTTCCCTACCCTCATCACTTCCTGTTGTGACACGGCCGCACCGGACGTGACGTTCCAGCTTTGGAAGGAGGTGTGCCGCGCCGCGCAGGCGCACAACGACAGGGTAGGGAAAATTCACACCAGAGATAGGGAGAAAGGGCCACCTAATGCGCTTGCGCCTTACCTCAGCTGGACACCGGCTGACACTGCGCATGCACCGGGAGCCTCACCAGCGGTTAGGGCCAGTGAGCACTGTAAGAGATCAACCAAGAACCAGCGCAGATGAGACTAGCTCCAGCAAAGGCTAACGGTCGGGCAGTAGTTAGCCGCGCTTGCGCACTGGCCCGTAATTTTTCCCTACCCTCTAACCGCTAATGAGGCTCCCGTGCATGCGCAGTGTCGGCCGGTGTCCAGCTGAGAGGTAAGGTGCAAGCGCATTAGGTGGCCCCTTCTCACCAACTCTGGTGTGAAATTTCCCTACACCGTCGTGCACCTGCGCGGCGCGGCACACCTCCTTCCAAAGCTGGAATGTCACGGCCGCATCACAACAGGAAGTGAAGAGTGTAGGGAAATATCACGAAACACCGGTGCAGCTGCACAACTCTCAGTGCAGCATCAATCGTCAGCTCTCTGTCTGTTAGGCTATTCACACCACCTCTATTATTTATGCCCTATGAGCTCCTGATGAACGGCCCGTCACAGGGCTATGAGAAACGCGCCGAGCAGGGGGTATGATTATTAGCCAGACTTAGAGCATAGCGATGGCTAGGGTCCCGTGAGATCATGGAATCTAATATGGTACATGGGTCTCCTCCAATGCTTTAGGGACACTAGCTATCTAATACTGGGGTGACAGCGCTGGGACTGGACACAAGTAGAGTACCAGCTTGATCACTGTTAGCGGTGAGGTTTTGTTACTGTGGATCAGCTCTGGCTCACTGGACATAGTATAAACAACCAGCTGTCTGTCCACTTAGGCCTCATGCACATTACCGCTGTGCGTTTTGAAATATCGGGAACGGGTGCGGACCCATTCATTCTCAATGGGGCAGAAATGGATGCGGAGAGCACACTATGTGCTTTCCGCATCCACATATCCGGAGTGCGGCCCCGAACTTCTGGGCTTCGGCCCTGAACTTCCAGGCCGCAGCTCTGCAAAAAAATAGAACATATCCTATTCTTGTCCGCAATTGCGGACAAGAATAGGCAGTTCTATGGGGGTGCCGGCCGGGTGTATTGCGGATCTGCAATACACCATGGACGTGTGAATGGAACCTAAGGGTCCATTCAGATGTCTGTAGTTCTGGGTCCACATCTGTAGTTTCAGTCCGCGGCCCTGCAAAAGAAAAAGAAAAAATTATACCTTGTCCGCGGACAAGAATAGGCACTTCTATCATAGGGCCAGCCATGTACGGTCTGCATAATGCGGAATGCACACGGCTGGTATCCGTGTTTTGTCGGATCTGCATTTTGTAAACTGGAAAACACTTACGGACGTCTGAATAGGCCCTAATAAAATCAGATACCCCTTTTCTTTGACAAGATATATTACTATTACAAAGTGTTGTATATTCACCTGTACAACTAGAGGCCAGCTTTCAAGGGGTTCTCTCACTTCAGCAAGTGACATTTATCATGTATAACAGTGACCTTCATAGTAGCCGCCCCTTTAACAGAGACCTCCACAGTGCCCGCCCCTTTAACAGTGACTTTCATAGTGACCACCCCTTTTAACAGTGACTTTCACAGTGACCACCCCTTTAACAGGGACCTTCATAGCGCCCGCCCCTTTAATAACAGTGACCTTCACAGTGCCTGCCCCTTTAAAAACAGTGACCTCCACAGTGCCCACCCCTTTAAGCAGTAAAGAAAAATTGCTGGGTTGTTATGGAAACCTGGAGTAAAACTGTTTATGGCAGTTGGGATTTGAAGAGAAAGACTTGCAGGCTTATATTGGCTAATGTGGGTCATATTTTGGGAATGCTTATTTACATTTAGTCATTGACTACTGATTGCCTCATCTTGCCATGTGTTTTTCTTACTAATAAAACTTAACTTTTAATAATTGATTTATTTTATTATTCCTATCTAACCACAATTTAAAAAAATATATATATATCAGGTGTTCCCCTATTCTAATGCTGTATTACATGTGTTATTTTTTGGTCTGGTAGCTGCGTGCTAGCTCCAGATTATCCCTAGCGATTGTTAATTCCTTCTATGTATTGCACTTGATGTGTACACCTAATGTTTAAAATCACCTCATACACTGCCCCCCGACATGTTTCGCCAGCTACCTGGCGTCTTCAGGGGATCGAGCAGTGTGTAGTGTGTTGGCGTGGCGAGATCTATTTGATACCTCCTATTGTTTTACATCATCGCTACAGCGCACATCACCAAAAATAGGAGGAGAAAAGCGGGAAAGGGCTCAATAAAGTTGCGCCTACCTTGTAGAACAAATCTAAGAATAAATATGATTGGCCAGTAGCGATGATGTCAAACAATAGGAGGTGTCAAATAGATCTCGCCACGCCAACACACTACACACTGCCCGATCCCCTGAAGACGCCAGGTAGCTGGCGAAACATGTCGGGGGGCAGTGTATGAGGTGATTTTAAACATTAGGTGTACCCCTCAAGTGCAATACATAGAAGGAATTAACAATCGCTAGGTATAATCTGGAGCTAGCACGCAGCTACCAGACCAAGAAATAACACATGTAATACAGCATTAGAATAGGGGAACACCTGATAGATATATATATATTTATTTAAAAAGTGTGGTTAGATAGGAATAATAAAATAAATCAATTATTAAAAGTTAAGTTTTATTAGTAAGAAAAACACATGGCAAGATGAGGCAATCAGTAGTCAATGACTAAATGTAAATAAGCATATTAAAGCCTCTACATGTGTAGGGTACATATGTAAATTAATATTTTGGGAATATCTCAGGAACTGTACGTCCTAAATTGCTGAGACCCGGTCTAAAACCTTCCCAGACAACTGATGTACCTGTGTGCCAAATTTGGTGAAGATCGTTCCAGTCGTTTGGTCGCACATAAAGAACGTCCAGACAGACAGATGTTTAGACAGACAGACACTCATTTTTATATATATATAAGAGACTAGCAGAAGGACCCGGCTTTGCACAGGTATATTTCATCTATTTAATTTAATGTTTCCGTGTGTCGTAAAAAGATAGACAGTTTCCCCCATAACAGTGACCTCTAAAGTACCCGCCCCTTTAACATTGACCTCCACAGTGCCCGCCTCTTTAACAATGACCTTCACAGTGCCCGCCCCTTTAACAGTGATCGTCCCTTTAGCATTGACCACCCCTTTAACAGTGACCTTCATAGTGGCTGCCCCTTTGACAGTGACTTTTACAGTGACCGCCCCTTTAACAGGGACCTTCATAGCGCCCACTCCTTTAATAACAGTGACCTCAACAGTGCCCTCCCTTTTAATAACAGTGACCTCCACAGTGCCCACCCCTTTTATAAAAGTGACCTCCACATTGCCCGCCCCTTTAAGCAGTAAAGAAAAATGGCTGGGTTGTTTTGGAAACCTGGAGTAAAACTGTTTATAGCTGTTGGGATTTGAAGAGAAAGACTTGCAGGCTTGTATGGGGGGGGTTCATTTTTTTGGGAATATCTCAGGAACGGTACGACCTAGAGAGCTGAGACCCGGTCTAAAACCTTGCCGAACACCTGATGTACCTGTGTGCCAAATTTGGTAAAGATCGGTCAAGTTGTTTGGTCACGCATGAAGAACGTTTAGACAGACTGACAGAAACTCATTTTTATATATATATATATATAAGAGATAGAAAGTTATAGGGGCAGCGTTGTACTGGGGTGTCTAGAGCCCACCAGTAAAATTTATTTTGGGGGCTCACCATACGGATACATTCAAATATTACCTGCTCACACAGCAGCAAGATGCTATCAGATGATTGACTATGGGGGTCCTGCAGAATCTGACTGGATGTACTGAAAAATTCAGTGCAGAGCAAGGGAGAGCATCGGAACATGAAATGTCAGAGGGGCTGAGTGGGGGAAGAAGGGCTTATGTTTGGGTTCAGCTCTGAACCCAGACAGCCCCTTTTAATACAAGTCACTTACTAATGCATTGTGATTGTCCATATTGCTTCCTTTGCTGGCTTGATTCATTTATTCTATCACATTATATACTGCTGGTTTCCATGGTTACGACCACCCTGCTATCCAGAAGCGGTGGTCGTGCTTGCACACTATAGGAAAAAAACTATGGCCTATCTGGTGGCTGGGAACGTGGCTTTTTCCTATAGTGTCCAAGCACAGCCACCGCTGATGGATGGCAGGGTGGTTGTAACCATGGATACGAGCAGTGTATGATGTCATGGAAAATCCAGCCAGCAAAGGAGACAATATGGACAATCACAATACTTTAGGAAGTGCCTTGTATTAACTTTTTCTACATGATAAATGCTATTTGCTGAAGCGACGGTCTGGCAGTGGCTTACCTACCCCTCTATTAAACATGCAGCCGAGCCGAGTATGCATGTGTATGAGGATACTGGGAGGAACAGCTGAAGGAGCTTGTTTGATCAGCAGCTCTTAGCCCGCAGCTACCAAATAAGTGATAAGCGGCAGCCATGCTTCTGGGAGATGTGCTCGCTTTCAATCAACTTTATTTGTAAAAACTGTGATCACCCCTTTAAGCAGCCTGCTGGCATAGCCGGAGAACATAGCATATACTGTGCTGTTTGGAGCAGGTGTTAGGACTGGGACCCCTGGCAGCCTTTCCGTCCTGTGAGCGCAGATCCCACAATGGGAGTTTTCACATTCCAGCAGAACACGGCTTTTACAGAACTGAAAACACGTCTCGGTTCCAGAATATAAAGGCTCTAAATGAGTCATCGCGGGCAGCTCAGGAGAAACTCGTACACAGCTTTCTTTACATGATAAATTCCACTTGCAGAAGTGAGACACCCCTTCAAATACTGTACAACTTTGTGTAATGCAAGGCACCAACAAACAGACCAGTGATGAAAGCAAAAAGGTGTTTATTCACCAGAAACATAAACGTCCAGGACACTTGCTGGTAACAAGGAATAATAACAAAAAACCAGGCAAGGAGATTCCAGGAATAGTCCCAACCAGTGCTGAATGATGCTGTGCACTTGGCAGTCGAGTCACTCCAGATCTTGGGTCCGCTGTAAGGACAAAGTTCCTGGCAGTCTTCAGTCACTAGGAGTTGTGACCTATACCTGGTTGAGGGAAAATAACAGTGGGCATCACCCTGAGAGACCTCCTTTTAAATGCCTGCTGACCAATCCCAGGGTGCCAAGTGTCCACTACCATAGGTGAACAAATTGCCCTGCACCTGAGTACAAGGCCTAAGGCAATCACAAGTTGATTAACCCATGGCTGGCTCCCTAATCCACTTTGCTCTTGACTCAGCGCGAGTATGCGAGCGCGTGGACCCAGATGCGGAAACGGAAGTCGCAGGAGACACCGGAGACAACCCTGGCCACGGCGTCTTGTCACTCGCCTGGCCACTCTGTCCCCGGGACTCCGACGGTCCTCCCCTCCGATGTCCACGCGAACGCATCTCCGCACTGGCTCGCAAAGGGGTCAGCGCTGGTGCATCAGAGACACGCATAACCTGTCCCGCAACTCCACGAGGACCCCTCTTGGTTCCCCTGGAGTGCAAAGCAGGTGAGGATCTTACACTTTGCTTACAGAAATAAATACACCGCTATTCTTTTGTTTTTTTAACGATCTTGAAGCAATAAAGATTTTGTCCCGCCAGTAACTCTTATGCCCTAACCGCGGGATACAGAACAAATATTTGATCATAGGACCTCTGCTGGGAACCCAACTCCCACCCCATCGCCTTCAATGGAAATTTTGGGTCATTCAGTATTTGACTGAAAAAAAGCACCAAACAGATATACCTCTGACTATACTGGCTGGTCATACAAGCAGATATTAAAAGCTGAGACTTTTGCCAATATATTCCTGTCAGGAAGATATCGGAGCCCATCATGCACCACGTCACGGTCACTCAGCATGGCAAGGGGTCCTACCACTGCACTAACTATGGTGTGAACACGGTCTGAAGGTGATGAAATCCAGCTCACAGCCAAGCTTCCACACAACCGCCTAGCAGGTCAGCTAATGCAATGTGAACACAGCCAGACAGTAAGCCACACCCATATCAGACCATGTGATGGAGGCTACCAGGTGCAACAGAATGTTAAAATGCCAGATAGAGGCCCATTCAATACATATAAAACAACAAAAATATAGTGGCCAATATGGGGGAACTGTCTCAACCACCAACACTGTAGCGTGTCTTTCATTGGGCGAGCAGTCCCACCGCATGTGAACCACAAAATTACCGTGGCAAGTATGGGGGAACTGCTCGCCCAATGAAAGACACGCTACAGTGTTTGGGGTTTGAGCAGCTCCCCCATACTTGCCACGGTAATTTTGTGGTTCACATGCGGTGGGACTGCTCGCCCAATGAAAGACACGCTACAGTGTTGGTGGTTGAGACAGTTCCCCCATATTGGCCACTATATTTTTGTTGTTTCATTCAGTATTTGGGGAGAAAGATTCTAAATATTCTTTTTAGAGACGGGATGAATGTCCGCCATAGTGAAGATCCCAGGTGGCGGTTTTGGCATCGAATACTGGATTGTGTAAAAGGCCATTAGATGGGACACGAAAGACAAGAGGCATAAACATTCATTCCCCACAACTTGCCCATATTTAATGGTTTCATGGTTCTTTTCTGCTTCTTTACTTCCCACACTTAATACTAACACCAGCAGTTACAGGTGTAAGGGATTACTCTCTCAAGCAGGATGGCGGTAACAGATTCCTTTGCAGACAACAGGATTAGGCCTCTTTCACACTTGCGTTGTCCGGATCCGGCGTGTACTCCACTTGCCGGAATGACACGCCGGATCCGGAAAAACGCAAGTGTACTGAAGGCATTTGAAGACGGATCCGTCTTCAAAATGCGTTCAGTGTTACTATGGCAGCCAGGACGCTATTAAAGTCCTGGTTGCCATAGTAGTAGTGGGGAGCGGGGGAGCGGTATACTTACAGTCCGTGCGGCTCCCGGGGCGCTCCAGAATGACGTCAGAGCGCCCCATGCGCATGGATGACGTGTCATGCAATCACGTCATCCATGTGCGTGGGGCGCCCTGACGTCACTCCGAAGCTCCCCAGGAGCCGCGCGGACGGTAAGTATGCTGCTCCCCGCTACACTTTACCATGGCAAACAGGACTTTAGCGTCCTGGCAGCCATGGTAACCATTCAGAAAAAGCTAAACGTCGGATCCGGCAATGCGCCGAAACGACGTTTAGCTTAAGGCCGGATCCGGATCAATGCCTTTCAATGGGCATTCATTCCGGATCCGGCCTTGCAGCAAGTCTTCAGGATTTTTGGCCGGAGCAAAAAGCGCAGCATGCTGCAGTATTTTCTCCGGCCAAAAAACGTTCCGTTCCGAACTGAAGACATCCTGATGCATCCTGAACGGATTTCTCTTCATTCAGAATGCATGGGGATAATCCTGATCAGGATTCTTCCAGCATAGAGCCCCGACGACGGAACTCAATGCCGGAAGAAAAGAACGCAGGTGTGAAAGGGCCCTTAAAGTCTATATCGATGCTTTATTTTATGACACTCCGGCAATTTACAGGCAAACCAAGTTATAACTCACTAGGTACGATAAAATTCCAGCACCACAAAACATAAACCAAACAAAATAAACTCCTGCCCGTCTGGGCTTTCACTAATACAGATTAGTTTCTAGCCCACCTATTGAGCGCAGGTCACACACAGAATCTAACTTCTCTAGTCAGCTTCCTAGACTTTTCCAGGCATAACTCTCTCAGACTGACTGGGAAATGCTTTTATTTCTCCCTAACAATCTCAGCTGGCTACACCTGAGGTTCCCTCAGACTAGGGGAAAATCTGCCCTGGAATGGGGTGGACTGGGGAGGTCCCACTACCAAACCTATCTTCCCAGTCCAAATAAAATCCAGCCCTTGAACTTTTAACAAAACTGTCTAAGCAACCTACACTTTGCTGAAACCACTTTAGCTTTTCTGGATTTTACTTACCTCACAAAGTTGAGGAACCTGGGTGAGATATACACCCCTTCCAAGACTTTTTGATACACTTTACCACACAGGGTTAACACTTTAAGAGATGCAGAGTCTTCTGTGTTACTTATTTAAATCAGTGATGAGTGCCTGTCTGCCCACTTTGATGCCAGTTTTCATGCCCAGGACCTGCTCGGGCCAGGCTGAAAACCACTGTATCTGATGTGGGGCATTCCCTTCTGTAAGTTGACAGTTCGAGGTCACTGGCCTAAATTCATTTAACCCCTTAAAAATATCAGTTGCTTATTCAAAATCAGTGAAAAGTGTCCGTCTGCCCACTTTGATGCCAGGTTTCATTACCATAACCTATTCTCGCAAGGCTGAAAACCACTGTATCTTATGCGGGGCATCCCGCCCTATATGCTGACAGTGCAAGATCACTGGCCTGAATTAATTTAATTCCTTAAATTAATTTTATTTTGTGCCCACTTTGATGCCCATTTTGTGCTCATCTTTTGTATTTTAATGCCGCATTCAACTGATTTACGTTAAGGACAGCTCACTGCATCATTTTCTGTTACTGTTGATAAGGTGTCCTCAAAATAAAATAAAAAAAATATACAAATGATGTGAATAAGAAACCAACTTCAGCCTCGTTCCTCTCCCACCCCATCTACAGCCTACCATATAACCAAGTCATAACCAGCCGTGTACATGACAAGACTCTGCAGTATTTCACTATGGTGCTGACACATCTCGTGGCTGTGCAGCATTTTGGATGTGGCTAACCTGTAGTTAAGGCGCATTTTCTTCCAGCAAAGGAAAAACACGCAGCAGACTTATAGGGCTGAGCTGGATCCAGACATATCCCAGTTTTCATTTTGAGTGGAGCCTCAGAGCATTTCTTGCAGAACAGCACAAGGGCTGTTGTGTTTACCCCTTTAACGGTGCAGATAAATATTTTAATTTCCAAAGAGTTTTTATTAGATTTCCAAAACAAGTAAGTCTACATTCACACTTGCGTTTTGGCTTTCCGTTTGTGAGATCCATCATGGGCTCTCACACGCGGTCCAAACGGATCAGTTGTGCCCTAATGCATTCTGAATGGAGAAGGATCTGCTCAGAATGCATCAGTTTGCCTCCGATCAGTCTCCATTCCGCTCTGGAGGCTGCTTGCAGCATTTCGGTGTCCGCCTGACGATGCGGAGGCAAACGGATCCGTCCTGGCACACAATGTAAGTCAATGGGGACGGATCCGTTTTCTCTGGCACAATAGAGAACGGATCCGTCTCCCATTGACTTTCAATGGAGTTCATGACGGATCCGCCTTGGCTATGTTACAGATAATACAAACAGATCCGTTCATGACGGATGCATGCGGTTGTATTATTGTAACGGATCCGTTTTTACAGATCCATGATGGATCCGCCCAAAACGCGAGTGTGAAAGTAGCCTAAGTACCAGCAGCAATCAGTCGTACAATAATCAAACAGTGAGAACCATACAGGTTATACAGTTACTTCTATAGATGACTCAATATTGGCTACACTCCTAGTCAAAGGAGCTGACAGCATAATAATAATACATAACACGAAAAAGAAAAAAGAACACTTATGGTCAAAGTGCAGTTCAAAAATGAGAATAGTCCTGGTAGAGGGCAGTAATGCTCTAAAGATAAGGTATAGAATCGGTCAGTACCATGGGCTGTAGAGGAGCTGGCAAGATTTCCAATGCTGAGATTACGTCATACCATCTACTTGACATCCACAATGTCCAAACGGAAGAACATTTCTCAGAGGGGACTGCTGTAGATCAAATATTTTCTCATACATGCATGTGGATATCACCAACTCAATCACTTCAGCTAATGCAGGGGTTTGGGTTTATTCCAGTGGCGGGTCATGACCAATTCAGTGGCCATGAGTATGTAAGTGGCCAGTGTTCTGTGTGGGCCGGCCAATTTGTCAGTATCAATAAAGAGGACTCCTATTACTGGTTATATCTCCAAACTGTGTTTGGCAATTTCAGCAATCAAAGCCTTGGTGGAATTCCACAGCGAAGCAATTAGGGCAGGACCATCATATATCTGAAGCAAGGATCCTCTACCACCACACCTTCCCCGACAGTCACGAGATGCAGTAGGGAACATTATATGGAGCCGGGTGGGAGTTTAGTACCATCTGAGACTACTCTTAAATATTTTAAAAATGTATATAAAAGACTGGGCACACCTAAGAAATTTGGTCACTACGTTTAATAAAGTTAGATGCGATAGTATAAGATAAGTCTACAAACACATATGGCTAAAAATGAATCTGACAATCCTAAATAACGTAACAATACACAAGATGTACAACGGAGATGTGTACCACCTGTGGGTAAATATAATAAGGTTAGTACATCAATTAATAGAATATAAAAATTTGTGATAAAAATAATAATAAAAAGCTTCCCGATTCTGGGTGGGAAAAATTAGTTATAGCAGCATAAATCCTATGTAGCAGCGTGGGTAAAGTGTAACCAATACTTGTGAGTTTGTTGTAGCAGCGTAGGTCAAATATAACAATGCTGCTGGCAACAAAAGCAGCAAGATGGTTCAGAGTCTTATGTTCATTCCCATAAACAGCAGAGAACAAAGTCCAGCAAAAGATCTTCATTATCTGCACAGCATGTCAGCCTATAAACATAACAAACATACAAACTAATATAACATATAATAAACATACAAACTAAGGCCATTACCACCTTAAGGACCCGGCTCATTTTCACCTTACGGACCAGGCCATTTTTTGCAAATCTGACCAGTGTCACTTTATGTGGTGATAACTTTAAAACGCTTTGACTTATCCAGCCCATTCTGAGATAGTTTTTTCGGCACATATTGTACTTCATGACACTGGTAAAATGAAGTAAAAAAAAAAAATTTATTTATAAAAAAATACCAAATTTACCAAAACTTTGTAAAAAATTGCAAATTTCCAAGTTTCAATTTCTCTACTTCTATAATACATAGTAATACCTCCAAACATAGTTATTACTTTACATTCCCCATATGTCTACTTCATGTTTGCATCATTTTGGGAATGATATTTTATATTTTGGGGATGTTACAAGGCTTAGAAGTTTGGAAGCAAATCTTGAAATTGTTCTGAACTTTTCAAAAACCCAATTTTTAGGGACCAGTTCAGGTCTGAAGTCACTTTGTGAGGCTTATATAATAGAAACCACCCAAAATGACCCCATTCTAGAAACTACACCCCTCAAGGTATTCAAAACTGATTTTAGAAACTTTGTTAACTCTTTAGGTGTTCCACAAGAATTAATGGAAAATAGAGATACAATTTCAAAATTAAACTTTTTTGGCAGATTTTCCATTTTAATAATTTTTTTCCAGTTACAAAGCAAGGGTTAACAGCCAAACCAAACTTATTATTTATGGCCCTGATTCTGTAGTTTACAGAAACACCCCATATGTGGTCGTAAACTGCTGTACGGGCACACGGCAGGGCGCAGAAGGAAAGTAATGCCATACGGTTTTTGGAAGGCAGATTTTTTTTGACACCATGTCCCATTTGAAGCCCCCCTGATGCACCCCTAGAGTAGAAACTCCCAAAAAGTGACCCCATTTTAGAAACTACGGGATAGGGTGGAAGTTTTGTTCGTACTAGTTTAGGGTACATATGATTTTTGGTTGCTCTATATTACACTTTTTGTGAGGCAAGCTAACAAGAAATAGCTTTTTTGGCACTTTTTTTGGTGTTATTTACAACATTCATCTGACAGGTTAGATCATGTGGTATTTTTATAGAGCAGGTTGTCACGGACGCGGCGATACCCAATATGTATACAATTTTTTTATTTGTGTAAGTTTTACACAATGATTTCATTTTTGAAACAAACAAAATATGTTTTAGCGTCTCCATAGTCTGAGAGCCATAGTTTTTTCAGTTTTTGGGCGATTATCTTGGGTAGGGTATGGTTTTTGCGGGATGAGATGACTGTTTGATTGGCACTATTTTGGGGTGCATGTGACTTTTTGATCGCTTGCTATTACACTTTTTGTGACATAAGATGACAAAAAATAGCTTTTTTTACACCGTTTTTATTTTTATTTTTTTACGGTGTTCACCTGAGGGGTTAGGTCATGTGATATTTTTATAGAGCCGGTCGATACAGACGCAGCGATACCTAATATGTATACTTTTTTTTTATTTATGTAAGTTTTACACAATGATTGATTTTATTTTTGAAACAAAAAAAATCATGTTTTAGTGTTTCCATAGTCTAAGAGCCATCGTTTTTTCAGTTTTTGGGCGATTATCTTGGGTAGGGTATGATTTTTGCAGGATGAGATGACGGTTTGATTGGCGCTATTTTGTGGTGCATATGACTTTTTGATCGCTTGCTATTACACTTTTTGTTATGTAAGGTGACAAAAAATTGTTTATTTAGCACAGTTTTTATTTTTTACGGTGTTCATCTGAGGGGTTAGCTCATGTGATATTATTATAGAGCTGGTCGATACGGACCTAATATGTATACTTTTTTTATTTATGTAAGTTTTACACAATAATATCATTTTTGAAACCAAAAAAAATCATGTTATAGTGTCCCCATAGTTTTTTTATTTTTTGGGCCATTGTCTCATGTAGGGGCTAATTTTTTTGTGGGATGAGGTGACGGTTTCGGCGTACATGCGACTCTTTCGATCACTTTTATTACCTTTTTTGGGAAGTAAGGTGGGCAAAATTTCAATTTCCTGATAGTTTTAATGTTTTTATTTTTATGGCGTTCTCCGTGCGGGGAAAGTAACATGACCGTTTTATAGATCAGGTCGTTACGGACGCGGCGATACCTAATATGTGTAGTGTATTTATTTTTTATTTTTTTTATTCAGTGATAAATGTGTTTTTATTATCTTACTTTTTTCACTTATTTTTTACATTTTTTTGGACTCAGACCTACTTGGTTCTTGAAGATCCAGTGGGTCTGATGTCTGGACAATTCCGAATATTTGAAAAAGTGCCTTGCATGGATTTTCATGTTATATTGCATATAAGAAAGAAATGCCAACACTATTATAAGGAATAGACTGACACTTTTGGCTTGCAATATTTTGCACATCCAGGACGTATATGGTCCCCTTCTTCTCTAACTTCCGAGCAGCCACAACTGCTGCGCCATGGTGATATTGTCTCTCCTTGATTAATGAGACATACGCTCACTCCTTACGCCAAGGAGTGAGCGTATGTCTCATTAATCAAGGAGAGACAATATCACCATCTAAAGAAAAAATCGAAAGAATTGAAAAAAACGAGAAAATCAAAAAATATAGAGACATTCGAATCCGTTAAAAATTGTCGCTTACCAGTGACGTCACTTCAGTTCCATTCGATCTCCGGAGCAACCAGGTCACGTGGGACGCCACGTAGGGGTTCAGCACACCACATGGGACGCCGCTGGTGTGCGGCTGCCTGGAATCAGAGCTGCCACAACGCAGTGAAGAAGGGTAAGACCCGGCTCCTGTTGCAGGCGCAGCAGTTGTGGCTGCTCGGAAGTTATTAGTGACTCCCTATTGATTTAAATAGAAGTACGTACTGGACTATGCCTGGATTTTGATTGCAATGATGATACAGTCCTCCACAGCGTTATAGCCACCTGCACATATTATATCGGCAGGTTGAATTCACTCGTTGATTGACATTTGCCTAAGCTGGACGATCCTAGGAGCATTTGTATACTGGATAAAGGAGAGGGATGATACAGCCGGTTTAGGATTGCTTTGTGCTTTGTGGTCCGTGTGCTGGGAGTTATATGGTGTATATTATGTTGCTATGTATAGCATTTTATATGTGTTAGTATTTTAATCATGTTTTTATAAATTACATCCACTTGGTGGATTTAGTACTCCCACTTGTAGTGTGCCCCTATATATATATATATATATATATATATATATACACAGGTCCTTCTAAAAAAATTAGCATATTGTGATAAAGTTCATTATTTTCTGTAATGTACTGATAAACATTAGACTTTCATATATTTTAGATTCATTACACACCAACTGAAGTAGTTCAAGCCTTTTATTGTTTTAATATTGATGATTTTGGCATACAGCTCATGAAAACCCCAAATTCCTATCTCAAAAAAATAGCATATCATGAAAAGGTTCTCTAAACGAGCTATTAACCTAATCATCTGAATCAACTAATTAACTCTAAACACCTGCAAAAGATTCCTGAGGCTTTTAAAAACTCCCAGCCTGGTTCATTACTCAAAACCGCAATCATGGGTAAGACTGCCGACCTGACTGCTGTCCAGAAGGCCATCATTGACACCCTCAAGCAAGAGGGTAAGACACAGAAAGAAATGTCTGAACGAATAGGCTGTTCCCAGAGTGCTGTATCAAGGCACCTCAGTGGGAAGTCTGTGGGAAGGAAAAAGTGTGGCAGAAAACGCTGCACAACGAGAAGAGGTGACCGGACCCTGAGGAAGATTGTGGAGAAGGACCGATTCCTGACCTTGGGGGACCTGCGGAAGCAGTGGACTGAGTCTGGAGTAGAAACATCCAGAGCCCCCGTGTACAGGCGTGTGCAGGAAATGGGCTACAGGTGCCGCATTCCCCAGAAACAGCGGCAGAAGCGCCTGACCTGGGCTACAGAGAAGCAGCACTGGACTGTTGCATGTCATTCGGAAATCAAGGTGCCAGAGTCTGGAGGAAGACTGGGGAGAGGGAAATGCCAAAATGCCTGAAGTCCAGTGTCAAGTACCCACAGTCAGTGATGGTCTGGGGTGCCATGTCAGCTGCTGGTGTTGGTCCACTGTGTTTTATCAAGGGCAGGGTCAATGCAGCCGCTATCAGGAGATTTTGGAGCACTTTATGCTTCCATCTGCTGAAAAGCTTTATGGAGATGAAGATGTCATTTTTCAGCACGACCTGGCACCTGCTCACAGTGCAAAAACCACTGGTAAATGGTTCACTGACCATGGTATTACTGTGCTCAATTGGCCTGCCAACTCTCCTGACCTGAACCCCATAGAGAATCTGTGGGATATTGGGAAGAGAAAGTTGAGAGACGCAAGACCCAACACTCTGGATGAGCTTAAGGCCGCTATCCAAGCATCCTGGGCCTCCATAACACCTCAGCAGTGCCACAGGCCGATTGCCTCCATGCCACGCCGCATTGAAGCATCCTGGGCCTCCATAACACCTCAGCAGTGCCACAGGCCGATTGCCTCCATGCCACGCCGCATTGAAGCATCCTGGGCCTCCATAACACCTCAGCAGTGCCACAGGCTGATTGCCTCCATGCCACGCCGCATTGAAGCATCCTGGGCCTCCATAACACCTCAGCAGTGCCACAGGCTGATTGCCTCCATGCCACGCCGCATTGAAGCATCCTGGGCCTCCATAACACCTCAGCAGTGCCACAGGCCTGATTGCCTCCATGCCACGCCGCATTGAAGCATCCTGGGCCTCCATAACACCTCAGCAGTGCCACAGGCTGATTGCCTCCATGCCACGCCGCATTGAAGCATCCTGGGCCTCCATAACACCTCAGCAGTGCCACAGGCTGATTGCCTCCATGCCACGCCGCATTGAAGCATCCTGGGCCTCCATAACACCTCAGCAGTGCCACAGGCTGATTGCCTCCATGCCACGCCGCATTGAAGCATCCTGGGCCTCCATAACACCTCAGCAGTGCCACAGGCTGATTGCCTCCATGCCACGCCGCATTGAAGCATCCTGGGCCTCCATAACACCTCAGCAGTGCCACAGGCTGATTGCCTCCATGCCACGCCGCATTGAAGCATCCTGGGCCTCCATAACACCTCAGCAGTGCCACAGGCCTGATTGCCTCCATGCCACGCCGCATTGAAGCATCCTGGGCCTCCATAACACCTCAGCAGTGCCACAGGCCTGATTGCCTCCATGCCACGCCGCATTGAAGCAGTCATTTCTGCAAAAGGATTCCCGACCAAGTATTGAGTGCAGAACTGAACATAATTATTTGAAGGTTGACTTTTTTTGTATTAAAAACACTTCTCTTTTATTGGTCGGATGAAATATGCTAATTTTTTGAGATAGGAATTTTGGGTTTTCATGAGCTGTGGCCAAAATCATCCATATTAAAACAATAAAAGGCTTGAACTACTTCAGTTGGTGTGTAATGAATCTAAAATATATGAAAGTCTAATGTTTATCAGTACATTACAGAAAATAATCAACTTTATCACAATATGCAAATTTTTTGAGAAGGACCTGTATACGTATATATATATATATATATATATATATATATATACACTGTTCACGTTCCTTTGGGCCTAAGGGTGGGCCGTTTTAGGTGAGAGGTTGAGTCCCTGGTGTTTGTCTTTTCACTCTTTTTTATATTTTAGTTTTTTATATAAAAAATAAAACATTTTATTTGTTACTGTCATTTTGAATGCCCTTAGGGGACTTGGATCAATGCAATAGATAATTATTGCAGTCCGTGAAATTTTGACAGGCCACCTGTTGAGTCCTGCTGCTGGCAGGGCTTAGCAGGAAGTTTGCTAGGCCCTCGATTGCCATATTAACCATAGGCGGACTGGCCATAGACCTTACAGGGTAAATTCCTGGTGGGCCGATGACCAGGGGGGCTGCCTGAGCCCTCCTACTGACCGGGTACATAATGATCTGATGCTTTCTGTGTCAAGCTACTTTCACACTCGCGTTTGGTGCTGATCCGTCATGGATCTGCGCAGACGGGTCCGTTCAGATAATACAACCGCATGTATCCGTTCAGAACGGATCCGTTTGTATTATCTTTAACATAGCCAAGACGGGACTGTCTTGAACACCATTGAAAGTCAATAGAGGACGGATCTGTTTTCTATTGTGTCATCCGTCCCCATTGACTTACATTGTGTGTCAGAACGGATCCGCCACCTGAGAAACGCGGCTGTCTCCTCCTTCCTGCACATTTACATACCAGGCAGGAAACCAAAATGGGGGGGATGGAGCAATACTGCCAGGTACTTATATTGTAATGTCAAGCCCGCTGAAAGGAGGAAGCTTATGCAGGCCACCACAGAGGACCGCGTCTGAGGCAGTGTATTATACTGGTTCTGTCCTCCCCTCCCCAAATATCTGTACAACAGGCTTCATGTGCAAAACAAGGTAATAAAGGTTATTTTTTGCAATTCAAGTGAGGTTTATTTCATAATCTCTGCATCATCCATTCGCCCGTGTATATATGAAAGCGTCAACAACAGAATATTTCTGACCAGACATTTCGGTCACGGTGGACTTCCATCAGTGGTCATATTATCTGAGTGGTGGGTAGCGGTATTCTGGGGCGCTGGATGCAGATCAGGCCCATGTTCTGGCGCGGTTTAAATCATCCGAGGGGCCTTGATTAGCACCGGTGACACCCTTGAACAGAGTGCGGTTCCTAACTTTACTGTGCAAAACAGGCTTCCTGTTATTGTCTGCTGTTTATAAGGCAACTGGAAAGCAGGAAATATTCAGTAGATTGGAGGACCGCCAGGAACCTCTCTCAGCGCAGCGGATTATTTCACTGCTCAACAAACCCCCGGGAGAAGTTATCATGTTCAGCAGGACACGTTCTCTACAGTATTTCACATCACAGCAGCTACAGAGCAGTTATTGCACAAGCCTGAACTTTCTTCCAAAAACAGCACCACCCCTATGTGTGCATTTCGTATTTTGCAGAACGGAACAGCCGGCCCCTAATAGAACAGTGCGATCTTTGTCCGTAATGCGGACAATAATAGGACATGTTCTATCTTTTTGCGGAACAGAAATACGGACATACGGAAACTGAATGCACACGGAGTAACTTCTGTTCAAGTAATTTCTGTCTGTCAGTGCCAAACCGGTTTGGAGAATTCTATATGCGACACACGTGACTGTGGTTTCTATCTTTACAAAAGCAAGTGAGTGACTCAGGGTGACCTATAATAAGGCACGTTTTTTTTTTTACAAATACAGTTTGTGGTTTATTTCCTTCCTTTACAAACTACAGATTTGCGTGGTATCCTGCACTTGTGGTCTGCTGCTAATGGCCATTCCTAGCAAAACTGCATACAATGGAGGATGCCTGCAGCGGACCACAAGTACCACAATGGACATCTTACACAGGATAGCAATTGTGTGGATGTGATAAGCAGTCAAAATGACATAACAAAAACAAAGACAGGTGCACTCTGCGGTCTTACTAACCCTCGTACTGGTGTAAAATTGAGAATTAACCAACATATCCTGCTTGGAGGACCTGTCTGAGCCCGAGCACCGCGCCAAGGTTTCTCAAGAAGCTCGGGAACCTAATGCTAAACCTACCTGTGCCGTATGGGCAATACCAGAAGCCAGTGGGTGAATTACAGGTGCGCAAGGGCCGACTCACAGCAATCTCCCAGCTTTCCTTCCTTTGCAGAATTGGTGAAGGTGCTCTGTGATGTGTGACAGGATATGTAAAAGATAAAAACAAAGAGGTAAAACAGGCGCTGGTGTTCCGTGATCCGTGTCTGTTTTTGTTTCCGTGTGTCTTCCTTTTATTTTTGGAGGATCACCAGACATGAAGGAAAGTAAAAAAAAATCTAAGTCAAGTTTGCCATGCAAATGATTTAAAAAAACGGACACGGACGCGCGGACGCGGATGACAATCTTGTGCGCCTCCGCGTTTTTCCCCAGTCCCATTGCCTTGAATGGGTCCGCGAACCGTTTTCCGTGAAAAAAATAGGACAGGTTATATTTTTTTGACGGACTGGAACCACGGATCACGGACGTGGATGACAAACGGTGCATTAGCCGAGTTTTCAACTGACCCATTGAAAGTCAATGGGTCCGCAGAAAATCACCAAAAACGATCTTTTACAATAAGCGATCTTTTACTATTGGTCCCAGATGGTGAGCGCCTGGTTTACCTCTTTGTTTTTACCAAGGCACATTTTTTGTCTACATTTGTATATTAACAAATAACTACTGATCCAACAATCCTAAAATGGCGAGTGCTAAAAAAAGAAAAGTTGATTCCGAGTGTCGAACTTTCTAGGAGAAATGGACAAATGAAGACAGGAAGAGGCCCAGGCAGCAGCACGGCACTCCCTGATGCCGGTGGGGATAGATACCATCTAAGGCATATATAGTTGTTGTGAGGAGTCACAACAGCATCCGTTAAGCGAAATACGCACCATACAACTGTATTATCTATAAGGCGATACCACACACAAAGTAAAATTATTTCAGAATGTTAGGCCTCTTGCACACGAATGTATGTATTTTGTGGTCCGCAAAAAATATGGATGACATCCGTGTGCATTCTGTATTCTGCGAAACGGAACAACCGGCCCTTCATATAGAACAGTATTATCCTTGTCCGTAATGCGGATAATAATAGGACATGTTCTATTTTTTTGCGGAACGGAAGTACGGACATGCGGAAATGGAGTGCACACGGAGTAACTTACATTGAAGTGAATGGTTCCGCATACGGTCTGCAAAAATAACGGAACAGACACGTAAAGAAAATACGTTTGTGTGCATGAGCCTTAATACTAGAAACATCCACCCATTTTGCAGCTGCAAAATCAGGGGCGGACTGGAAACTTAAAGTGGCCCTGGAAAAAATAAAAAAAATTGCCTTTTTTTGTAGTCAGGTCCAAATTGATGGAAGCCCAGGACAACACAAGTAGGCAAAGCCAACAATACCGTATTGGGGCACATTATAGCGCCCCAACAGAGCCAAATACCACAGTCCAGCACAAAATACATCCCCAAAACCCCCCACTAGCTGGTGGTGCGGAGGGCTCAGACGGCCCCCCGGGAAATTTCCCTGTAAGGTCTACGGCCAATCCGTCCCCGTGCAAAGTCTACAAGTTGTTAAATTATACATTGTGCAACACGGCGCGACTAGAAAATAAAACTCACTGCGAGACGGCTATTATACCGCTACATTGACAGTAAAGCTCTGCAAAAATGGAATACCCTACTAAATAAGGCTGTATTGTCAATCCGTGTCCGATCCCCATTTTTACGGATTGCACACAGACCCATTCATTTCTATGGGGCCACAAAAAGGCGAACAGCATACGGATATCATTGGGATGAATGCACACGGACAACATTCGTGTTTTGCGGATCCACGATTTGGCGACCATAAAATGAATACGGTTAATAAAGGGGGGTCCTGCATTCAGTACTCTCAGCAATAAACCAGGGTGAAGAATAAGCATGTGGCACCCCGGAGGACCCGGCGGAAGCTTTATAATCCTCTAACTTTAATTTACACGCCCATATACTGATTACACGCTGTAAGCATAGCCGTACTTGTTTTTCAACTGCTTGCTGGTTTAAAACAGGCGTGGGGAACCTCCGGCCCGCGCTCATTCCACCCAGCCCCCGACACCCTGCGCCGCACGCTGTAAGAAGCGCTGCCTATATCCGGCCGTCTGCCATTATTTATTTATTGCACTTATATAGCGCTACTATATTCCGCAGCGCTTTGCAGACATTAGCATCCAGCTGTCCCCAATGGGGCTCACAGTCTACAGAAGCCGTCACATCACTTCTCGTGGTGTTAGTAGAGGCACGGCGGGATGTGATGGCTTCTGTAGAAGAGTACAAGTGCTGCTCCTGATTGGCAGACCGCTGGATGTGCGCAGCGCTCCACCAACACTGCGAGTAGCAGTGTGATCTGAGAAGACACATCACTTCTCGCAGTGTAACGCTCCTCCCGTCGCTGCTCCGGCGCCACAACCCAGAAGGAACTGACGAGAGAGGCTCTGCTCTGTCAGCATCTTGTCACCTACTGTGAGAGGGACAGTGGCCGGGATAGTTGTAGCTGGGGGATCCTTCCTCGACCCCTCAGGGTTTGGGCTCATGCACACGACAGTATTTTGCGTTCAGTATACTGGCCGTTTTTTTAGTTCAGTATGTGGTACATATACTGAACCATTCATTTCAATGGTTCAGCAAAAAAAACCTGAAGTGTCTCCGTGTGCATTCCGTTTCCGTATTTCCGTACAGTGAAAAGATAGAACATGTCCTATTCTTGTCCGCAAATCACGGTGCTTGGCTCCATTCAAGTCAATGGGCTAAGGGTCCATTCACACATCCGCAAAATGGGTCCGCATTCGTTCTGCAATTTTGCGGAACGGGTGCAGACCCATTCATTTTCAATGGGGCCGAAATGTGCTGTCCGCATCCGCATTTGCGGATCCGCACTTCCGCATCCGTGCTTCCGTTTCCGCCCAAAAATATAACATGTCCTATTCTTGTCAGCAATTGCGGACAAGATTAGGCATTTTCTATTATAGTGCCAGCGATGTGCGGTCCGCAAATTGCGAAATGCACATCGCCAGTGTCTGTGTTTTGCGGATCCACAAAACACTTACGGATGTGTGAATGGACCCTAACATTTGAAAAGTGAAGTGGCCTTACTACAGATGGAGCTCCAGCCATGGTCGGCTCCAAGAAAGGATTCATTGCATTTGTCAAGAAAGAACTGATTCGCCTCGGTCTTGATCCAAGTGATTGAACTATATGCCACTGCATCCTACACCGAGAAGGTCTCTGCGCCTCAACAATGTGATGTCGACGGTAGCAGAGGGTTTAACAACCGCCATTATAAGGAGTTACTGAATGATCTTGACTCGGAGTGCGGAGATCTTGTTTATTACTGTGAAGTGCGGTGGTTGAGTCGTGGGATCATGCAGAATGAAGTCAAGCAGTTCATGGACATGAAGGAAAAACCTGTCAGAGAGCTCAGTGATAGCAAATGGTTGTGTGATTTAGGTCCCTTTCACACGAGTGTGATTTCCGCGCGGGTGCAATACGTGATGCGAACGCTTTGCGCCCGCCTGGAATCTGGGCCCATTCATTTCAATGGGCTGTGTACATGTGCGTTGGTTTTCACGCATCACTTGTGCGTTGCGTGAAAATCGCAGCATGTTCTATATTCAGCAATTTTCACGCAATGCTGGCCCCCATAGAAGTAAATGGAGCTGCGTGAAAATCGCATCCGCAAGCAAGTGCGGATGCAATGCGTTTTTTTCACGCATGGTTGCTAAGAGATGTTAGAATGCTTGTATACATTCAGTTTTTTTATCATGCGCATGCAAAATGCATTGCACCCACGCGATAAAAACGGAAGAACTGAACGCGATCGCAGGCAAAACTGAATGACTTTATCACTGAACGCATCCGGACCTAATCCGGAGACGCTCGTCTGCAAGGGGCCTTAGCGTTCATGGTGGACATTACCTGAACGTCAAGCTGCGGGGCCCCAGCCGGCTTCTCAGCTCGTTGCTTTCAAATGTGAAATCATTTGTAGCTAAATTAAGGCCTCATGCACACGGCCGTTGTATGGGTCCGCATCCGAGCCTCCGTTTTTGCGGCTCGGGTGCGGACCCATTCACTTCAATGGGGACGCAAAAGATGCGGACAGCACTCCGGGTGCTGTCCACATCCGTTGCTCCGTTCCGTGGCCCCGCAAAAAAAATAGAACATGTCCTATTCTTGTCCGTTTTGCGCACAAGAATAGGCATTTCTACAATAGGCCGCCCGTTCAGTTCCGCAAATTGCAGAAGGCACACGGGCGCCTTCCGTTTTTTGCAGATCCGCGGTTTGCGGACAGCAAGAAATGACATGGTCGTGTGCATGAGGCCTAAGGCTGTGGAAAATGCCACTTGAAAAGAATAACATGGTGGATTCCCCCCACTCTGGAAGGACAAAAACCTTCAACGACACTTGGGCTGCCGGCGAATGCGCGAGGCTGCCGGTGAATGCGCGAAGCTTATTGAAGCATTTGATGAAAGATTCAAGACTGCAGATAACTAAAAACCCAACCACTTAACACATGTCTTCCCCGTCTGAACCAAATAATTACTGAGGAAAATGTTTTGTACAGTGAGGACAGAAATGATATGCCCCACGGAAACCACAGTAGTTAAGTTCGCCTTCTCCTCCGATCTTAGTTATTTATTTCCTCCGACCTCCAGCTGTGACTTAAACCATGAAAACTGTAACATCAACCTGAAACGTGTTGAAGTTTTGCCGTTGCCCTGTTGTATGAATACACTTGTTATGGTGGATAGGCTGGCATCTATGGTAGAACCGGAAGTGACATCAGTAGACTACTGATGTCACTTCCGGTTCTGATGAATTTTTGGTGCCAGAAACGCCCTCTGATTTGAATTAAACTTGCTATATTTAGATGTTTGTGTGCTATAACATTTTGTATAAGCCTGATACCTTCTCTGCTCCTGAGGAAGGGGTATGTAATCCCCGAAACGCGTTGAGCCCACCTGACTTATTTTTACATTAAAGCATTATACCAGAAGTTCCCGGTGTGGGCTGTCGTATTTTCCAGTCATTCTACAAGCGAGCCAGGCGAGGGAGGTGGTTGTTTTGGGTGTCTTGAGTTTTATCCCACTACACCCCTCCCTGGTGAAGTGAGTTTGGTGTTTATCACCGTCTAATTGTTTCTATATTTTCCATTTGATATTATTCACCAGTTGATTCATGGTTTTATCATATGGTTACTGAGCACTGCGATGCCCCCCTCCTTTATATGGTAAGGGGTTTATATTATATTTATTTATATTTTATTTTTATTTTTTATCCATAGCTCTCACTATCAGTGTATATTTTATTGATTTTATTCGCTTACATATTTGCACTTTACTAGCGGTCAGTCGCCACTTGGTGATTTTTTTCCTTTGCCTCATTTCACTATTACTATATTGCATCCCTGCTTATAGTCCATCACCTAGGCTGCCTGCTTCTGTTCCACGAAATTACTGTTCAGTATTTCCTGGACTATAATTCATTTTAGTTTTTTTAATTTATTAATAACCTCCTCTTCCACTTTTGTCTCGCCCTGTGCGTTTATGCCATTTCTCCTTTCACAGGAGTACAGGATTAACCCTCCTTTTTTTTCTCCCTTTACCTCGATCTATGGTAGAGAGAGCCATGAGCGACCGCCCATTCTCATAGCACTTCACCCACTGAATGAGCAGCCAGTTTTCAGGAAGCAACACTTCCGTCCCAATCATCGGCTGCTTTTCCCAGCATGTAAAAGCGCCATAAGTGTTCATTGTGACTACATATGAGAGAAAGAAGTAATACTGCCCCCTGGTGGTAGCTTTTTGTAGTGTTTTCATATGTAGCCCAATAGACATATAGTCATCAATAAGGATCCTGAGGTTACAGGAACTCTTGTGTCATCCAGTGTTCTGGCCGAGATCCCGCCGGCGCATGCGCATTGTCATGACCATTGTGGACAGCAGCATCGATCCATGCAGTGCGCATGTGCCGGCGGGATCTCGGCCAGTACACCGGATGACACAAGAGACTTACAGAGCGGGCCAAGCACCAGGCTATGGAGGGGTTATGTGAGAAGAAGGATGAGCGGCCTGGGCACTTACAGCCCGAACGCCGCCCTGGGCACTTGCGAGCCCTCATTTATATATGAATAAAACTGCATTTTTTTGCCCCTGATGAACATCAAAACAAAAGGAGAAAGGTATCACTTGACTCATGTATAGTTATGCTACAGTGCTATGTAAGCAGTGTATAAATGCAAATTGTGGTGACAGACTTTCTATAAAAGATAACTCGTCGAAAATGCACTTTTGGATAGATGTAACTCCAGGATTTCAGATACGGGGACAAAACCTGTACTACTGTGTAGCTAGGCAGTCAAAATATACATAATGCTAGTAATGACCACTGGAGGAGATGTCATGACCAACACTGGATGCCTGTCACGGACGTACCGAGACATACGGACGTCCCGGCGACAGTGAGTGGCAGGAGATCTGTGAGACTAGCAACACGTGGTTTGATCTGACAGGTTTTCCTTGTGGATCAATAGGCGTCTGTGTTGTTTCTGGTAATGGTCACACCCCTTGTCTCCAGGTGTTGCTAATGTGGTCATTTAACCTTCCTTATTTGTAGTTGCTTCTCCCACAATGCTGTGCGGTTTATAGCTTCTGTTGGACCTGTAGATAGTTGGTGGTTGGATCTCGGCTCAGTTCCTGGTGCTTTCATAGCCCCTTTGAAGTTAAGTCTTTCCTTTCCCTTTTGTATTTTGTTTGGGTTTTGTGTGTTGCATTTCCCTATTGTTTGTATTAGGCCTGAGGGAGACTCCTAATCGTCCTTCCTTTTGGAGGAACAGGTAGTCTTGTCCCTGCCATTAGTATCCAGGTCCTATAGGGCTTGATAGGACTCTAGGTATTCCTGCGTATGAACACACCTACCTCTGGGGTCTATTCATACTGGTAGTCAGTCAGGATTTTGGTTAGGGTTTTCACTAGGAGGTGTCCATCTTCCTTCCCTAGTTCTCAGGCCTGATTCCCTGTTCCCCCTTCCCTCCTATGCTCAGTGTGGTGTTTCCCTCCCACATCGATGCGTGACAATGCCATTCAATCTTATTTCTTGCAACCAGTATATATTGATATAATTTTTAATCCACAAAGAGATGAAAACCGCGGCACTCTGCAGTTGTCTTTATTTCTTTATTGCTTTGCAAAAACATCCAGACATCACAGGGCTGAGGCGGACAAGCCTTCACGGAAACAAAAGCTGCATTAGCGGCAAGGGGCAGCAACGGCCGTTTCATACAACTGTGCTTCTTCCTATAGGGTGCTCCTCTCCCCCTTCCCCATGGTGTCCCCCATAATATGGCAGTAAAAAAATGCCACTTCTTAGTCCCCCCAGCAGATGCCCCTAAAGTGCTCCTCTCCCCCATAATGTGCCAATAAAAATGCCCCTTCTTAGTGCCACCATATGCCCCAATAGTGCTCCACTCCCCCATAGTCTCCCCAAATAACACCCCATAGTGCCGCTCTCCCCTATAGTGCCTCCCATAATGTGACAATAAAAAAGGCCCATTTAGAGCCCCCACTTCCCCATAGTGCCCCCAATAATGTGCCAATAATAAAAAAAAGCCCCTTTAGAGCCCCCAGATACCCCCATAGTGCTCCTCTCCCCCATGGTGCCCACCCATAATGTGCCAGTAAGAAATGCCCCCATAGTGCCCCCCCAAATGGGCAAGAAATAAATGCCCCCAGAATGCCACCCCCCAAAAAAAATGGGGCTGTAAGAAATGCCAGCTCCCCACCATAGTGCCACCCCCCCATTAGTACCAGCCTCCCCATATTCCCTGCTCCCCCCCATAGTGCCAGCTCCCCCCCAAAGTGCCAGACCCCCCCCCTCCCATAGTGCCAGCTCCCCCTGCAAAAAAATAAATATTAAAAATAAAACACTAATACTTACCTCCATCAGCAGCGATGCAATGCAGGCCTCTTCCGATGATAATGACGTCATCGCGCCACCTGAGCCGGCCTTTGATAGGCTGCAGGCATTAGTGCCTGTGGCCTATCAGAAGAACAGGGGAGGGAGACGCCTCTCCCTCCCCTGTCCCACAGCACAGCCATCTGTATCGCTGTCCTGAGGAGAATATGGAGATGGAAGCGCTCATCTCCTACTGCCCACCGCCACCACCACCGCAATTACATCCAGGGCCGCGCCGCCTGTGGTGATCGGCGGTGCGGCCCTGAGGAATAAAAAATTCATAAATTATTTGTTAAAGATGGCCCTGCGGCCGTTTTTTTTAGGGCGGCATGTGGGGCAATTGCCTCCCTGCCCCCCGTCCCAGCCCACCCCTGCCTTATTATATGTCTTTCTCATAATTTTATATCACTAGAAGAAGGGTACCGCCATGGGCACGGTTTGTGTGCCCATTTATGAAAATGCGTCTTTTAGTATTGGGACACCTACACATTACACCTCACAGCCTTCATGACATCGGATTCTAAATCTGTAGCCAATAATATGGAGTTGGGCCCCCATGGCAGCTAAAACCGCTTCCACTCTTCTAGAAAGGTTTTCTACAAGATTTTGGAGTGCTAATGTTAATGGCAGAAGAGGTTTGGACGCTGCGGACATTGAGTCAGCAGAGCATTCATAACTTTTGTACACTTTGCGCCTCAGATTTGCAATCCGATTCATTGTCCAAAGGAGCTGTGAAAAATGGAAAGTGGAATCTGATTGGCTGCTATGGGCAACTAAGCCAGTTTTCCCAGTTTTGATAAAACTCCCCCTCTGTGTCTTCTGATTAACCATAAAAAGTTATTTTCTTGCTCTCTCCATGGAGCAATCCACATATTTTAAAAAAAGAGTTTATAATGTGTGCTTTTAAATTAGTGAGGTTTTGTAAGCCAGTTTTAAAGGGGTATTCTGGTCAGAGACATAACAGTAAGGTTTTTCGTAAATGTATGGTTGGTTTGGGGGTCAGTCTCGACAGCCAATTTGTCATGGTCTCCTCAGCTCCTCATTCAGCAACTATAATGATGGGCTGGGCATCCTGGTGCAGGAAGTGCCAGCCAATCAGATGTGGTGGTGATATGTCTGGCACGCTGACATCATCAGTCACGTGACCCCGGACATGTCACATTATCAGGAAGTGCGGCATATTTAAACAGGCAACCTGCTGCCCAAACGTTGCCTTTGATTGGTGTCTCTGGATTCCTCACTAGCATTTCTAACTGCATATTATTCTGACTCTCCTGGACCCCAACCTCTGATTCTTGGCTGATGGTTTGGATCCTGACCAGGGCCGTCTTTACCAAGGGGCAAAAGGGGCAGCTGCCCCGAGCCCAGTTGGTCCTGGGGGGCCCAAGGCAGCTGCCTCTTGAGCCCTGCTAGCCACTGCCCCAGGTGTCAGGCTGTCAGTTACACAGGGGGTGCTGCAATGCCATGCCTGCCGGCACTGAGTCCAGGCAGCGTTCTGTGAGTGAGAGCTGTGATCTAGGACCTGAGATCACATCATCACTATGTGACCAGTAACCTAGCAATATTACTGGTCACATGGCTATGAGGTCATCGCAGGTCCTACCAGGAGTGTTGTAGGAGAAGTTTGGAGCTTTTTTTGTGAAGATTACATCATAAAAAGGTGACAGGGGCTGTTATACTAAGATACTGTAAACTACTGTATAGTGGGGGCCGCCTGTATACTGTAGGGGCCGATATCAATATAGCCTTCAGGAACCTTAATAAGACCTATAGTCAACATATACGATCTTGGTGGGAGATAGCAAGTTTGGAAACCTATATACAACAGGGTATGGTGTACAGAGGGTTACGCATACCTCTGAGACCAAACGTCCACCTAGAAGATACCCAGTTCACTAAAGGTTGGGAAGATCTCCTAACAGAGTGCTCTTTGAGATTATTAAAATGCCTAGCAGATTATGAGAAGGAACTTTTTAAGAAGGTAGATCAACAACTAGAGAGAGAAATCAGAGAAATACAAGAATTTGGCCAACATCCAGAGTTTCCTGACTTGGAACAAAAAATAAAGAAAAACATAGACACACTACAAAACGAAATTAAAGAAAGGAAACACGCCAAATATCGGATCGGATCGGATTTCGAAAATAACAGGGTGTATATTTGGAGAAATAGAGGAAACAATAGAAACCCACAGAGAATATATAGGGATAATTAAGAGACAGAAACATCTAGGACAGAGGGCTCAGGATATAGTTCCACGGGGCAAGGGAATCGTTCGAAGGGAACTAAACGTAAGACCAAGAAAAGACAGTACCCCCCAAGGAAATCATCCCTAGAGAGACGTGAATCTCTTCAATCATGTATGAGAGATCCAACAGGAAGACAAGGCACTTTAAGTGCAAGTGGGATATCTGTACCATCTTATCCTCCAACTATGCAACCCTTACAATCTATACAACCATTCTCCTTTGGGTCATCTCAGGGAGGGAATGCGAGTCAGGCACCAACAGCTTTTCAACCTCAAACATCACAACCCCCAATCCAGACATATCCATCACAGATGAATATGGGGGTAGGAGAAAAAACAACAACTATTGCCCCCCTTTTTTTAGGCCAAACAGGGGTCCAGTTGAGGGACCGGGAGAGGTGGGGGTACAGCAAATAATCAGTAGGACATATTTTGAGGATCAAGAGGATCCAGATGAAAAACAAGTTATTAATTTGTCAAAGTATGTCTTAAAACCATCAGAAAAAATGCTGCTAAGTAAGGGCCTTACCTTTACTCCGGTCCCACAATGTGACAAGTTCCTATGGATTAAGGATGTAAACCTCTTCGCACGGAAGTTAGCTCTGCATAAAATACACAAACAAGAAAAAAGTGACTCACGGAGACTATACGACAAGGAGAGGAGATGTGTGGAGATTCTTGAGTCATTACAGCAAGAAAGTGAGGGCTATCAAATTAATCTTGACCCCCCCCCTTCTCGACTCTAAGACCAAAATCAAAAATGACTCCACAATTTACACAGTTCCAAGAGATAGAGACTTTAGTACAGCTGGTCACTCAGGATATTAAGTCCTTACAAATGAGGAAAGACCACCTAGTACAAAATCTCAGTAGTGAGGAACAAAAAGCCCTTGAAATTCTCAGGAAAAATGAGGATATTATAATAAAGCCGAATGACAAAGGGGGCAACATAGTCATTCAAGACAGGAATGACTATGTTGATATGGTGTTGAGACTTCATAAGGATAGGTCCACCTATCAACCCCTGGGGGGTGACCCTACAAAGGAGTTCCTGAATGATCTTAAGGAGCTTTTGGATGGAGCACTTCAGGAGAATTTAATAACAAAAGACGAATTCAAATATCTCTACAACAAAAACCCAACGATTTCCACCTTCTATGCCCTCCCAAAAGTGCATAAAGACAAGCAACCAATTCCAGGAAGACCAATTGTGTCGGGAAACGACAATCTCACACAATCTGTTAGTGAATATATCGACCAGGTACTGAGACCTTTTGTGACCACCCTACCCTCCTACATTAGGGATACAAAAGATCTTCTTTTGAAGATCAATGACATCACAGTAACACCAGACACAATTTTAGCTAGTTTGGATGTAGAGTCACTCTACAGTAATATCCAACACCCAACACCCATTAGGAATGCATGCGGTAGAGTCCTACCTTAACACGAGGAGTCAAAACTTTAATAGACACAATCAATTTGTTTTGTCATCACTAAGGTTTGTTTTAGAGCACAATTATTTTGTTTTTCAGGGACAATTTTATAAGCAAACTAATGGTACTGCGATGGGGACGTCATGTGCCCCAACGTATGCCAATTTATTTTTGGGGTGGTGGGAGAACGATCACGTTTTTACGGAAGGAATGTCGTCATATATCTGCCACATTATATTTTGGGGCAGATATATAGACTACATTCTTATCCTATGGGATGGGGGTCACTCTTTGTTTTGTGAATTCACTCAGAAATTAAATCATAACAGCATAGGGATGAAATATACCCATGAAATTCAAGAAAAAGAGATTGTGTTTCTTGACTTGAAAATAAAGAAGACTGAAAATGGCCATTTGGTAACAGAGGTCTCTAGAAAACCAACAGCAACAAATAGTTACCTGCATTGGAATAGCTGGCACCCCACATCCTTGAAGAAAGGAATCCCTGTAGGCCAGTACTTGAGGGCACGTCGGAATTGCTCCGATGAGGTCTCATTCTCTAAAGAAAGTGAACAACTCCTTCAGAGATTTCAAAAAAGAGGCTACCCAAAAAACCCTCTAAAAAAAACCTATAATAGAGCTAATAGAATGAAGAGAGAAGACCTACTCAAAGAGAGTACCCCTAAGAAAAATGACATCATTAGATGTATTGGCACCTATGACGGGTACAATAAAGAAATATATGGAATATTGAAAAAACACTGGCACATTATTAAATCTGACAGAGATCTAAATATGATACTCACCTTGAATCCATCAGTAACATACAGACGGGGCAGGAACATTAAAGATCAGTTGGTTCATAGCCACCTAATGGAGAAGGGAGGAAATCTAGAGAGAGCGGTTGAAAGATACCGGGGATCCTCACCATGTGGTGACTGCTCTTTCACGTGTAAAACACAGGGGGTAGTATACTTGGCATCATGCCCAAAGTTATACGTGGGCAAAACAGTGCAGGAGTTGAGACGTCGCATCTCAGGACATATTAGCAGTATAGAAACCGGAAAAGATACATCAATTGCCAGACACATTAAATATTTCCATAATAACAAAAGCTCTGTTTTACGATTCTGGGGCATTGAAAAAATAGTCCTAGGACCAAGGGGGGGAAAACTTGATAAAAAACTCCTACAGAGTGAGGCCCGCTGGATATTTAGGTTGGGCACAATGAGTCAACAAGGCCTCAATGAAGGATTTTCCTTCACAGCCTTTATCTAAACACAAGTAGGTACACCTTTTGAAATAATACTATTAAGAAAAATAAATATATATAAAAAAAGAGAAAAAATACAATACCTGGAAGAACTAAAGATAGTAACCCTTAGATCATTGAGCCATACGGAACCGCATTCCTCACTATAAATATAGGGATAAAAGATAAAAAGAACGGTTAAATATATAAAATAATAATCATAAAGGATTAACCCTAAGTACCCTATAGCCAATCATCTAATTGATATTGAAAATAATAAAAAAGAATAAAAAGAAAACATGTGAAGTATAGTACAAACTTTGGCTTGAGTACAAATACACATCTAGGTGCATATACTGTATATGCACATTGATGTCATCCTTCTAATCTGGAGGTTAGAACGTATGTGCATGCGTAATAGAAGTATAGAAGTATGGTCATAAGGTCTATGACCCCAGATGTACCAGTTGTGGTATCATTGAAAATCTAAAAGTCTACACGCAGGCGCAAAGTAACATACGGATTAGAATCCAAATGTGAATATAAGCGCTTGGATGTGAAACTTCTGATCTACATAAAGTTCCCACGCATGCGCAATATCACTACATGTTGAGAATAAGAATAAAATCTAAGATTTGACGCATGCGAGTTGATGCTGGTGCTTTGGAGGAGGCTAATGACCGTACGCATGCGCATCGGAACTTGACATGATGCGACGAGAGTATCTTTGAAAAATTAAAGATCTTGCGCATGCGCAAACACATACCATCAGAAAAAGTTAAAGACCTCACGCATGCGCGCTCTCCCCCATATCGGAGCTCAATGCGGTGCGAAAGTGAGAGCATAAAGTTAAAGATCTCGCGCATGCGCATGCCCTTATATGTGATTTTGGTGCTTGGATTTAGAAGTCAAAGACTTTGGGCATGCCTGAAAATATTATACTGGAGAAGGTTAAGGACCTTGC